>NW_024424452.1:93820394-93903647 GCF_017311325.1 Ursus maritimus
CTCTCTCTCTCTCTCTCTCTCTCTCTCTCTCGAAGGAGGAGGAGGAGGAGGAGGAGGAGGAGGAGGAGGAGGAAGAGGAGGAGGAGGAGGAGGAGGTGGAGGAGAAGGAGAAGAAGATCAGCATGCTAGAATCCAGGAGCACTGGAGGAACTGAAAGCTCACACCGAATCTCAGCAGAAATCTTGGGACAGGGAGCAAAGCATGCTGTACTCAATTTTCAGAAGTCCTCTACATACTCGGGAGAGGGGAGGACACAGGCAATGGCTAGTTTAACCCCAGGCCTAGGTCTTCAGAAACCAGCACATACGGTCATGTAGTGCCGCAGCTCAAAAAAAGCAGTTCATTGCTGCTTTCAACCACCAGCTGGTCACAGGAGTGTAGGGACGACATGCCTGGGCAGAGAGCCCTAGTAAGGGTGGATCTGAAGGCTGATGGTATCTCAGCCACCAGGTGCCCCAGACAGAACCAGCCTCCATCCCTGGCTCCTCCCTCTGGCTCTCATTCCCCACAGCCAACTGTTTAGTAGTGCCAAGCAGTTCTACCTCACCAATGTTCCAAATTTTCTTTTCTGCCCATTACCATAGATCTTGAAATACTAATGACCCTGGCTCAGACCTCCATCGCCTCTTCTTTTTTTTGGGGGGGGGACGTTTTTTGCACTCGGGTTTTGGGGTTTTTTGCTTTTTGCCTAAACAACTTTTTAAACTATACATTCTACAAGGACAGAGGCTGGACTTTACATCCTTGTCACCTAAACCAAAGAAGGTATGAATCGATCAGTTCATTTGTGCATGTGCAGGGCACAATTCTTTCACTCTCCGTGTCTGCCTGGACTTCCCACTTTGCCACGAGGCTCCACCTCCTGCCCAGACTTTCTGACCCAGCATAGCTGTGACCTGCTGTCTGTCTGTCTCCGAAGCTAGATCTAGCCCGACGACCAGTGCACTAATGGGCACCACACCTCGAGAGGAGGCAGTGTCATATAAAGGAGCCAGAGATGGCCTCTGTGCATTGGCTTCTAGGTTTATTTCTGCACACCAGGCTGAGACCATTAATTCAAAAGCCTGTGGGTGCCAAACTTAAATTTTTCGACATCCAATTGTTTTAAACATAGCCCAAATCAACAGACTTTTTGCCATCTAGAGCCTGCCTGCTTTGCATACCCTGTGAAACTGTGCCCCAAACCTGCCGGCCCCAGAGAAGACCAACCTCAGGGCTATAAAGACCCCAAGCCACTGGTACTCTTCAGAGCTCGCTAACTCAGAGACTCCCCACCAAGCTCCCCATCACGCCACCTAGACACCCCCCTCCTCTCTGATTCCACCCTCCCCAGGGAGTCCCCTTGCCCTGCCCCCCTTCTGAGTGCCCCCGTCCCACGGTATAGACTCAGAAGACCTCACTGTGAGGGACTTCCCCCAATGCACACCTGTGGAAGTAGCACCCCAATAAAGCTGTGTGTGCTACTGCCTCCTCCTCTCACGTCCTTTTCCTTGATCAGCCATGGACTCCCGCCAACCCCCGACAGGCAAGAATCTGGACAATTCTGCATACTGACAAGTGCTTTGTCGTCCCAGTTTGATAACTTTTAATCTGTCTTGTCACCCTAGCTTTAAATTTATCATCTGGCTTAGTCAGTATTGTTTTGAAAAATCTAATCTTCACCTGCAAAGTTCTGTTTCAACAATTCAAAACAGCCTCCTAAGTTCTCCTGACCCTGGTTACCGATCTCAGATCATTGGACTTTCAAGCTCTGGCCCCTATTCTCCTGTCTTGGAGAACAATTTGGGGTACTGGCTGTATCTGTCCCAATCCGTGTCTCTAGACCATGCTCCTGGCAAACAGCCCCTAAGCTGTAACGTTATCCATGGATGTTGTGGCGGAGTCTTGAACCGAGTATTCAATGAAATTTCTAGTTTGCATCTGTAAGATTCCGTGGTTCAGAATATTTGCAACACGGCCTACACTAATGTGGCTGTAGACACCTAATGAGCACAACAGCAAATGGTAGTTATGGCCTTGTTTGTAGATGTACAGAAAAGCAAAGAGGTTTGTTAACATCATAGGATCCTGTGCCTTGATTTGGTTTTTAAGTTATTTGTTATGACACTGAGTGAGCCTGAGATCCTACTAAGAAATGCTGGAAGGAAATAATTAATCACACATGCTTATAACTTCACTAAGAAAATGTGCTTATAACTTCACTAAGAAAATGTACTTGATGAAGGTCAAGTACATTTTCTTAGTGAAGTTACAACTCTCCAGAAATATCTAAAAACGAGGTCTCACTTCGCACAAATCAAATAAGTGCAGTGGATAAGAAATGCTGACACACCTTAAGTAATAATTTTTCCCTTACGCATATTAGCCAAAGTCAGGCTTTAACCACACACACTTGGTTAGGAAGAACAACTGAGAATCTGAATGGAATGCTACAGGAGAGGGGATTATTAGAGAGACAAGTATAACTACAAAATTATAGAAGTGACAGTGGTCTCACTCTATTTTAGGGGACTGTTGATTTGAGTATATAGTCCTCTGGGCTACATACGGACTTTTTGGAAAGGTCCTCTAATCTTTGTATCTTGCTCTGGCTTCCTACGCATCAACATCTGACAAATGTGTGCACAACACTGTCTGCTGCTGGGGAAACTCTCGGGTGGTGTGTAGGATGTCTATCACAGCTGGCAAGGAACATCTGGCCTCCACTTTTCAAGAGGCACTTGCTTCTCTTTTCTCAAATGTCTGGGACCTAAAATTAGATGCAGCCCAGAGCAAAGGGGATGCCACAAAAACACAGCCTCAGAAAATATGAGGGGATCTTTTCCTAGCACCAGTAATTTTACTATCTGATCTCTCCAGTCCCACAAAGAAAGCCTCAGATAGACACCCAGGTCACGTGGCACCACAATCAGGACATAGAGAAGATGTTCCCAGCTTCTCCCAGGTTTGCTCACAAAAGATATATTGGGACAAGCATAAAGGTCTGAAATATTCAGAGCCCATGTAAGCACATATGTACACATACAACACCCAACTTGTAAGAAAGCAATGGGCCATATCATCCATCATGGATAAGCTAGGTCAAGGGAGTGGAGAATGGGCAAGAAAGCATGAAACTGGGAATGACAATTCAGAAGAATGAGAACAAGAGAATCATAGAAAGACAGGCTCAGGCACCTGGGTAGTTCAGTCGGTTAAGCGTCTGCTTTCAGCTCAGGTCATAAACCCAGGGTCCTGGGATTGAGTCCCAAGTCAGGCTCCCTGCTCAGTAGGGAGTCTGCTTCTCCCTCTGCCTGCCACTCCCCCTGCTCATGCTCTCTGTCTCTCCCTCTCTCAAATCAATAAATAAAATCTTAAAAAAAAAATAAAAAGACAGGCTCTTAGAGTTCAGAGAAAATCAACAGTTCTCCCATTTTAGTTACTGGGACAGAATTTTGTACACTAGCAATGCCAGATTACTTCACTAATGATTAGGGACTTCTGATTTAATGGCCAAAACTGGCCCCATTTGCCTTTGGTTATGGCATTTTCTGAGAGAATCCACTCTTATTCATATTTATAGTGGCAAAAATACAAAGAATTCTTAATTGTTCACAGTGGTGTTGCACAATTAACCCACATGTCAATTTTTAAATGTCTCTGTTTCTTGGCATGTGGGTATCCCTGCTCTGTAGACCTGTCTTTCTTCATTCATCCATTCAACAGATACTTATGTGCCAGACGTCATGCTTGGGCTGGCAGACACTGCCATTCACCTCTCCATGTGCCCTTTCTTCCTTCCTAACAAGAATCTTCATTTTGATCAAAATGTGCCCTCTTATAAACAGTCACCTTGGAATGCTTTGCACCTAGGACTGGCCATGACCCTGTATTTGTCCTGTAAAAATGTAAGCAATGTTCTAGTCCATAGGGCTTCTGGGAAAACTACTGTTTTTCCAATAAGAAGTAAAGAATGATTTGAAACTTACCTTTAACCTATTTTGTCTCCGCTCCTAGAATGCATATGTACATGTCTAAAGATGAAGCCATCTCGAGACCACAAGCTAGAGAAAGCTGCAAGGAGCCTGAGTCACTGATAACTTCCCAGAGCGGCTACACCAACACTGACACGCTTGTCTTTCCCTTCTTATTCTGAGAAAAATAAAAGCTTACATGGTTGCCCTCTGCAGTCAGGTTTCTCGTATGTGCAGCCTAACTGGGGTACAGTAGTCAGCAGAAAGAAAAGTCAGCTCCTACCTTTAAGAAGCTCACACTCAAAAATGAATGGCCAAGAGTCACCAGTCACTTATTAACATGAAAGACACCAAAGAAACAAAGAAGAAAACAGAAACCTGAAGGAAGGAGCAATGAAAAGAGAAGAAATCCTCCCTCCAAACATGTTTATCATCATCAGTGAAATAAGAGAAGATACCATGATTCATGATGAGAATGCTACACAAGACCAATGTGTGAAAACAAAACAAAAACAAAAAAAACCAAAAAACTCTTGAAAATTAAAACTATTAAAAGCCAAAATTTTTAAAAATATACTAAGAGACAGGTTAGAAGAGAAAGTTGAAAAAATAGTCCAGAAAACAGAGCAAGAAAACCAGAAAGATGAAAAATAGGAGAGAAAGCACTAGAAAATTAGAAGCCCTGTCTAGGAGCCCCAACTGAATAAAAGGGGGAGGGAGAGAGAGAGAGAGAGAGAGAGAGAGAGAGAGGGAGAGAGGAAAGTGGGGGTAGTGAAATCATTTGCAAAATAATTCAAGCATATTACCCATAATTAAAGAAAATCTGTTCCATTTTGAGGATGCATCATTATGAAATCTTAGAATATTCTGGACAAAGACCTTAAAAGCTCCCCAAAAGGAGGACCAAAGGTCCATACACAAGACCAGGAAAAAGAATGACCTTGGACTCAACGGCAGCACCACAAGCCAGAAGATAATGGAGCAACATTCTCAAAGATTGAGTGAGGGCAAATGAGTTCTCTATCTTGCCACCCTGTACAGCATCCGGAGGGCAGAATAAAGACGTTTCAGACATGTAGGATATCAAAAATTGTCCTCCTCCTGCATCCTTTTTCAGAAAGCTACTCAAAAATATGCTTTGCCAAAATGGCAGAGTAACCCAAAGAACACATGTCCCAGGAAACAAGAAAGAAGCAGAGCAAATCCCCAGGTTAACAGAGAAAGGAACTTCCCTGGACAACAGGGCAGGTCTGGAGATCAACAGATCCAGGGAGAGACAGGACAAAAGGCTTCAGAAAAGACCTGAAGATAAAATGGGTAGATTATGTGAACACATTCAAAGGAGATACACGTAGCTGGGGGAGAATGTGGGGATAAATTAATGATGATTACACAGCAAAGCAAACAAAGACAATTAACAACTTCAGGGAAACTAAAAAGTTATGCGGTAAAAGAAAAATAATCACAGTAAATACATAACTCAGATTGTCATATAATGAAAGCATTACATACTAATCTAAGGAGAATCGAAAATAACTACATTGCAAGGATGGGAAGATGAGAAGCATGCAAATGTATAGTAAAGGGAGATATGGAAAGTTAAATTATTGTCTTCTAGAATGAAAATGTAAGCAGTAGCTTGATACTGTTGTGTTGGGGAAAAAAGAGATAGGATGGTGACTAAGGTATAGAATGAGTGGTCAAGTTTGTTGTTTAACAACACAGCGAACATTTTTACTTACTTTTGGTTGCCTAGCATCCGGTGTTCTAGCCTCTTGTGTTCTGAAAAGTCCCCATCTTATAAGTCTTTGAAGTAAATGCAGCCTTCCTCCTACTATAGAATGGAAAACACCAGACACTGTTTCCCCAGAGGGGAAGGGACTGCACTTTACCTACTCTCTGCCAATCACACAGGACACTCTGGTGGCAGTGGCATTAATGCTGGCACCCAATGGCCGATGCTGGTGTTGATGGTGTGGGCTATAGAGACTGGTGCCAACAGTAGCCACGGTAGGGGCAGTAGCATCCTCCCAGAATGCACTGTGCGACATATATTTGGGTTTGAGTCTGGCGACACAGCCCAGAGCTCAAGTTTCCAGCCCTCCAAGAACTACCCATTTTTCATTTAATGCATTTGGCTTTCTACATTAATCATCCAAAGTTTTTTTATTTCTTCGCTACTTCCAAGGAAGAAATCATTCAGAAACTGATACTCGAGTAGCGATAGGCATCAAACCCTTAGGGAAACCGAGGGAATCTTGACTCGTTATCTGGATTCTTTGGGGCTTAAGGCAATGAAAATCCAATAAACAGTGAGGCTCTGGAAGTTTCAGGAGCACAGTGTTGAAACTGTTCATCAAATCATTATTGCCTGCGGTCACCTGGAAAACAGCAACCATTGAAGGCAAGTCCTTGAATGGCCGAGTGTACGCTATTGTGGTAGATGCTATATGCCACTAGATCTTCCTCCAGAAAGGAAAGGCTCATTATCCCAGCTGATGGGGAGCGTGACCAGCAGAAAACCTCAGCTGCTAGCCTCTTTGGAGGTTACTTTGGCGCAAGAAAGCTGCTTCATCATCACACCCTTTCTGGGACAGCCACATCCACTACTGATTGACATGTGGGTATAAAGGCTTGTCCCCTCACTCCTCCTAGGATGACAGTTAAGGATCATCTCACCTTCAGAACTTTCTACAGGATCAAGTGAAGCTCCCATTGCATCACAGCTCAATTCTCCCTCTGGCCAGTCCTGCTTCCATCCCTTTCCTTCCACAGATGCTAATTCCAAGAGAACCTCTAACATCCACCCGCAATCTAGCCTCCCTGGGGAACCCAAACTACAATGATTAAGAGCATGGTGTCCTTTAATTCAAGAAAGGTGATGCGGGCTGCTTGCTTCCAACTCCCACGGGGAGTTTCAACAGGAGAGTAAGAATGATAGGCCCAAATTCCTAAATTCTCAGTTCAAGCAATGGATTGAAATCCAGGGATCTTTTATCACTCTGCTTAAAAACAAAACAAAACAAAACAACAAAAACAGGGGGGAAAAACACCTCTTACCTCCTAGGATCATAGGGCTCAAAAAGCCAAAACCAACCAAGAAGTTTGATCCTGGGTTTATCAAATTACCACGACAACTGACTTCTCACTTTTGCCAAGTATCTAACACAAAAGTCAGAGCACCAATATACAGAGTGGAACCCCCTAAGGACTAAAGTGGAGGTCCATGATTATTCAGAATATTCTGAACCCCCAAACCATGAGCATCCCTTGTCAGCAGAAGCAGTCTCCCTTTCCCTGTGAGATAAGGCTGATCTGGCCTTGACTGAGGACTCTTTATTGAAATCCCTGAAGGAAATTACTATGCAAAAGAAGTCAGTTTTCCTCATTTCTCAGAGTCCTCCTCAGTATCTAGGATGGACCCCAGCACGCCCCAAGGCTTTCTTCACTCCAAAAGACTGCAAGACTTTGTTACATTATAGGGACAAAACTCTGACCAGCATGTGTGGAAATGGATTCTAGATGAAGGAGAAAAGGACACACGGTATACTGGGTGAAATTATCTACATCTACTAACCAGCAGCTAAGGACTCCAGAGGCCAGCTGCCGCAGCTAGCAATGCTGCTGTTTGAGAGGCTGGACACCCAGCCACCACAACTGCCCGTACTTATGGGGCTGAGATGCCAGAAATTCTTCAGGAAATTATAAAAGGAAGTAGCAGAATCATTTCAAGGAATAGGAATGTCAGGGTAGATTTATCATGTGTGACCTGCTAAACCCACTCCCTAATTATGTCCCCAAGAGAGCCCCAATGACACTCCCTTCACCAAGACTTTGAGAAATACATTAGTGAGGGGAATACAAGAATCTCTGAAATGTGTTGCCAAGGCCATTCTCTGTGAGTTAGGGATCCTATTAGGGGACAAGTAGATTACTCATTTCAATGTGGAGACCAGACTCCTTAAGTGAGAAAGATTAAGTAGTGGCATTCCCCCACACACCCACATACGAAGGCAAACTGGGCTTGTTACCATAGTAAGCCATGCGGCCAGCTCAGTAGTCACAATGCTCTGACCCACAGGCATCTCTGGTGAAAGGTAGTTGATTATGAAGCTCCTAGACCTTAAGTAGATGAGGAATCATATCACTTAACCTGGAAAAGTTACTGAACTTTTTGTGTGTTTCCTCACCTGTACTATAGAGATTAAAGTCCCACCTGCTCATAGGGCTGCCATAAGGATTATGTGTTGATATATGTAAAGCTCTTAAGGTGATGTCTGGCACCGAGTAGGTGCTCAATAAATGTTAGCTATCATTACTATAAATGCGTGTATCTGGGGGGAAAATCAAGTCTTCATAAACTGAGACCTGACTTACGCCACCATGAGAGTTCCAGCCCTTCAGCCAAATCCAAGACTCGAGTCAGTTCACAGACCTAGAAGCTCTTGAATCAATGAAGGGGAGGCTAAATCACTGTGAGAGAAAAAATCCTATAATACCGCAAGTACACAATATGATTCCCCTCTTCCTAGTGCTCCCTCAAGATACTTAGGTCATTTCCTTAGATGGCTGTGTTCCTAGAGAAAGTTAAATATCCAGAACTTGGGGGGAATCATTGAACACTGACTTTAAGTTAACTCTAATATATAGAAACCCAAAACACTATTCTGATCCATGAGTCAGAGGGGGAACATATGAGAGCAATGCTAAATAGACTTTTGACCTGAATCTGTTTCATGGTAGGCCCAGTGGGACCCCAAATCCATCTGTGATTATTTTCTGAGTTCTTGAGGAAAGAACTTGCTCCCAGATCTGTGAACTACAGATTATCACTGTGGGAAACAGAAGCTGAAAGCCTACTCTCCCTAGCAAAATAGTAACCCAAGAGCATCACGGAATCTCTGATAAAATTACAGAGATGAAGACTAACATCAACAGACCCAAAGGATGTAAGTAAAGCGATTCTAGTCAAATCCCCATTTACCTTGCCAATTTGGCAGGTGCAGGAGGTGGAGGGCCTTGGAGAGTGAGTTTGCATCATGGTATATTTAATACAGTTTAACGGGACTCCAGTTAGAGATGCTCTTCCAGATGTGATATATTAGGACAGATTCAAAGAAGC
Source organism: Ursus maritimus (assembly GCF_017311325.1). Taxonomy (NCBI): domain Eukaryota; kingdom Metazoa; phylum Chordata; class Mammalia; order Carnivora; family Ursidae; genus Ursus; species Ursus maritimus. The sequence goes on from NW_024424452.1 coordinate 93,829,470, forward strand.
CCTGACACCTGATTTTCAGCTATTAACCTGAAAATTTTTTCTATTTCCTAATAACCAGTGAATATCAAAAGTAGTATACTTTAACCTTGTTGGGACAGAAGTACACCTCTACAGCATTACCTTAGGATGATATTACCTCTCCCGTTCTGAGCCCCTAATTCAACTATAAAAATCAAGCTTGTCTCATTCCCACAGAAGACCTATAGTTGGTTTGTTACATTAACAGTATCATGCTAACAAAGTTTACAAAACTAGAAGTGCCAAGTGTACCAGATGTTTCAGTAAGATACAAACATCCAGAAATGAAATAGAATATATGTTGAGTTATCTTAGAAAAGTTTCTGTGGGGTCAAGATCCAAATAAAAAACAAGCAGATCAACCTTATGCCACTTAGTCCTAAGAAGGAGGTGCAATTGTTGGGAAGCCTCTTTGGAATTTGGAGACAACGTACACATAGTTGGGCATGCTGCTTCGACTCATCATTTACCAGATGAGCTATGCCTAGCCATAGGACAAGAGGACCACGCTACCTGAGATGCCCTTATTCCGCTTGGAGTTATCTGATCCACCCAGCCATAAAATCAGGTGTGCCTGGTAACCCTCCACCATCAATGAATGGATACACACACACATACTCACGCATGCAAACAGGCACACACAGGATCCTGAAGTCACAAATACATTGTAGGAAAAGGGACCTCACTTTCCCAATTTGCTGACTCCTGCTAATCACCATCCTTCTCTCATCCCACACCTAAGGCCCCATGACGTCTTGATTAAAGGGGAAAAAGTGAGCTCTGTTCACTAATGGCTCTCCTTGGTATGCTTGGAGGAGTACAGATGAGATGTGGGGATGAAATATGTAAGTGAACACCTCAGAACGAGATCAATGAGAATATCTGTGATCCACGTAAATACTCAACCAAAGGGCCCCTGCTGTTCTCAATAACACAGTGACACCCTGTGCATATCAGCCAGCCTCTTTCCAAAGCCATTCTCATGATTTTAAACAGACTCATGACCAAAGTGTCCATAGTGGACACAATGAAAGCTTTATGTGGGATCAACAACATGGACTGCCCTTCACCAGATTAACCTGGCTATCACCACTGCTGAGTGTCTAACTTGCCAGCCTCTCTACTCTGGTATCAGGTTGATTACTAGACCCCTTCCATCTTGGAGGGGCCACAGAGTTATCCTTATTCTGGATGTGGGTTTGCTTTCCATAGCCACCATGGTTCTGCCATCACTGACTGTCTAATTCACTGTCATGTTACCAGACATAACTTGGCTTCTATCTAGTGACCTCACTTTATGCAAATGGAGTAAGACAATGGGCTATACCCCTAGCATTTTCTGGTCTTATGCCATTATCCAGAAACTGCTGGCCTTACGGACTAGTCTATCAATAGTTCCACAATGGTACCTGATGAAAGTCATTATCTTATGATGTTGGAATGCTGTCTTTGCCTGTGATGTTCCAGCGCTGTCCCACAGGATGCAGAAAGTGCTCTGAACCGGTCCACTACATATGGTGCTCTTACCCGTAGCTTAAATACAGAGTCGGTACCCAAGGAGTAGAAGTGGGAGGTGGCACCTCTCACTATAATACCTTTAATCCACTCCTAAAATAGCTGCTGCCCATCCCTGCAAATCAGTGATCTAGTTGCTTATAGAGATTTTTACCACCCAGCAAAGAAATGCTTTCATATAGGGACACACAATGATTCCACTGAATCAAAGTCTACTACTATTACCCAGCCATTTGGAACTTCTCATGGATCTAAGTGAACAAGTAAAGAGGGTAATGCTGTTCGCTGGAAAGATCAACACTCACTATCAAGGGGAAAGAGGGTTATTACTCCTATGCAATGCAAGCAGGAAGGAGTACAGGTGGAACTTAGGGGACCTTGTAGGCCTCCTAGCCTAGCTGTGTCTGCTGGTTAGTTAAGGGAAGACCACACTAGCCAAATATACAAAGGACTACCAAGGGTTTAGAGCCCTCAGGAATGAAGATTAGAATCACACCACTGGGTAAAGAACCTCAAACAACAAAGGTACTGGCTGAAGGTGAGAAGAACATGGAACAGGAAGTAGAGGGGGAAAGTCATGAGTCCTCTGATCAAAACTGGCTCTAGAACATTTACCTATTTTTATTTGCTTCTGCTGCATAAACAAATAAATTTTCATTAATATTCCCCTCATTCCCATCCCTTTCTCCTACTATCTCATATAAAGTGTGTTGGTGGGGGCTAACTCTACAGCTGAGCCCGCAGTTACAGAACATACACATTATGGCAGCACCCAAGGAGGCATGAGCACCCCAACAGTATGCACTTGGAGCTGGTTGCAGTGACTCAGAGGAGTTTCCTCTCTGGGGAAGAAGATGCGCATGTTTTCAGCTATATGTGGGACAGCTGTGCACCCCCTTGAAGATGTTGAGTCTGCGGCATACTGCGTGAGGACTATACCCAATCAGGTCTCCTTTCTTTCACTGAAATCTTGTTTGGACTCAAGAGACACAAAGAGGAGCTGTTCAGCATCCTCTTCCTGTAAACTGCGTATTAATAGAATGCATCCTCCTATTGGCCTTCGGAAAGCTACAATTACTATCACTTTTCACACCAGTGCCTGCCCTTCTGATTGCTCTCCATTGGTTTCAGCAGACACATTTAAGTTTCCCCAAAACTGCTTCTATTTTTCTCACTTATGCCTCATCCTGTGACCCTGGTTTATACTCCTCCAAGACAACCAACATCAACAATGGCTTCTTATTTGCCAAACGAAATAGTCTCTTCAGTCCCCTCTTACTTGGCCACTCTTTGAATTCTGATAAACTGAGAACAGCTTTCTTCCTGAAACCTTCACAAAACCACCTGCTTCCTCCTGCACGTAATGTTACTACTCCTTCTCATTGGGTGCTGACTCCTCCTTTTCACCCTGCCTCTTAAATGCTGGTGTTCTTTCTCTAAAGTTCTATCCTTTCAGTAAGAATGTCTGATGGAGGGGGGCAAAGGCAGCCCCATTTAGGGCTGGAGGACCCTGCCATGGCACAGCCCCTAGAGCCCTACCCGCCCAGCCCTCATGCAGCAAATCCTCCTGGAGTCTGGCTCTCCATGAGAAGCTGGTTATAGCAGCTCTCGGCCTCACTGGAAACTGAAGTAGAAGGGAAAGGAAATCAACATCTCCCTGAGCAAGGATAAAATGAACGGGACAGAAATTCTATTTTGACATCTCCAGGAGGGCATTAGAGGGAATGAAAGAAAAACAAATGTCACCTTGTTGCCATGGAGTCCCTAATGTCCTCTTAATTACCGTGAGTAGCACTTGAGCTCTGACAGCCAAGCCAGCCACCACTGCTTATTCCATCTCCAGCAGGACAGAATCTGATACCTTCCACAGAGTTCGTGAATATCCTCATTGTTTGATTAACCACATCAAATGAATCCCATAGTAAACAACCTCTGTTTACATCCCTATGCCTGTGAACCTTACCGTCCTCACTCTTTGGAATAATAACAAAAGGTGCATGATTCCCCTTCGGCACTTTATGCAAAATCTTGGCTCGCTCACTGGCTTGGGCCTCAGGTCACTCACATTAACACCGATATAATGTCACTCCCTAGGCAGAGTGCCTCTAAAATGTATTTTCTTCATCTGAACGTGCACATGAAGTGTGCTTTAAGCCCCTGTGCGGCACAGTTCTCTGTAGTGAGCACCAAGGAGGACAGACACCAAAGGTGCTCTACTTAGTGGTCCGGGGGGGGGGGGGCTCATTTCTGGACAGAGTAGAGCATTCCTCAGCCCCGAGATCCTTGGAGATGAAAGCCCAGTCGTGTATCTTCTGGCACATAAGACAGAGAGGCAGCTTTTATTCGGTCTGTGCTGCTGCCTCGCTCTCTGCTGCAACTTCAGGGCAGGGGGAAAAGGCATTACAGAAGGAGAGAGAGAATAGAAGTGACAATACAAAAATTAAAATGTCACTTTACTGGTTCAGTTCAGAAGGAAATCAGAAACTGCACACCAGCGCCCAAGGCCCCATGGCCTTTGCAAGCTTTTTAACTCCCTAATGCTTACTTTCTTTCTCTCTCTGAACATCTTAAGAGATTCTGGCCCCCAAACCCTAAAGCCAGGGAAAGGCTGTGATCTAGAAAGAAAGGGGATGCCTGTCAGGCTGTACCCCAACCCCGTGGCAGCCTGCAGGAAGGGACCCCTGAGGACAGTCATGGGGGATGGCAGGAAGTGGGGAGCAGGCGAGACTCGCTGGGCTGGCCCACAGCAAGGCCACCTGAGCTTCCTGGACAGGGCACAACATACCAGCCATTGTCACTGAACACCATTAAAGCAGCATATTAGCTACGGTCTCTGCTCATTTCTGATTATTCTACAACCCTGGTTCATACTCCCTAAAAATGACTGAGTCAACAATGGAAAAAGCCAACCATGGCCAGAGTCCGCAGCAACTTTCAAAATGAAACAGACTCTCTTCAGTCCCTTCTTCCCTGGCCTCTCTTCAATTTCTGATCAATTCAGCCTTCTTTTCTTCTTGAAACCTTCACAAAGCCATTGCTTTCTCCTGCATTGGTTACTACTCCTTCCCATTTGTGGCTGGCTCCTCCTTTTCTGCCTGCCTCTTAAATGCGGGCATTCCCTCAAGTTCTACCCGTGACCCCCCTTCATTCTCACACTACCCATTTGCCAGGAAATCTCTTTGCTCCCATGGACTCAACTCTCACGTATATGCAATGGCTGTCAAGAGTCTGTCCCAGCCCCAATTCCTCTCCTGCACTCCAGCGCCACCTACCGAACTGCAGCGCAGACGACTCCACCTCCATGTTCCATTTTCAATTCAACGGGCCAGAAGCTGGACTGTCTCTTTTTTCCTAAACCCTGCTCCTAGTCCTCTACATTCCCCGCTCCTGGTGAATGGAAATGTCAATCACCACCTCATCTCTAAACCTGCCAGTTCCCTGGACTCTTCCCTCTCCGTCACCACCCTGCTGCATTGGCAAGAAGACTTCGTTGACGGTACTTCCATTTTTCTCATCACTTCCTCCTCCTCCACCCCCTGCTGCATTCAAGTCCTCCCCATCTTGCTCTTGGTGAACTAACAGTCCATCCATGTAAAACACTGTCAGGTTCTTTAACATTTGTTGAGTGAAGAGGTGGACCGTGTTCTAACATTTTCCTATTTGCAGTCTTACTCCACCCTGATTCATATTCTGCACTGCAGGCAGAATGATATTCTGAACCCCAAACCTCATCCTTTTCTTCTCTGCTTAAACACGTTATGGTTTTCAACTCTGGGGTATTTAAAATACCCAAAGTAGTTAAATACTTCCATGGGACCCTATCACCTAAAAGGCAGAGTAAATTGTCCTTAGCATGATCAAAGCTATCCAAAATAAAACCCCCTCCCCGGCTTTCCAGAAGACTCTCTGACTAGATCTTAGACTCTGCATCTAGCTCCACCTATAGCTTCAAGTCCCAAGTGCACCAGAGTAACCCCCACCAAGCAGGACCTTTGCTTATACTGCAGTCCCAACTCCTCCCCTTCAGCCATGTCCATCCATTTTCAAAATCACCTGAAGCATCAGCTCCTCCACAAAACCTCTGTGACCCGCCCCTCTTTCCAGAGGTAGCAGGAGGGTGAGGAGTAACCCCATTCCCTTTTGTATCCTCTGCCCACTTAATCTATACAGACAGCTATCTGCGTATTATAAAACTGTAGATGCAGTAAGAAAACAATGTTCTTCACGTACAATTCTCTACAATAAGCTTCTGGAGTACAAAATCTGTCTCTCATTCATCTTTGCATCCCTCCAGCCAAGTCCAGTGCATGGCACTTGATAAATGTTTATGGAATAGAGCAATGAATAGGACATTACACAGCTCAAATAATAAATACTCAAGGCCTAAGGGAATTCAGAGTAAAGGCACTTTCAAGTGTGGAAAGGGTTGATATGAAAGTTTTCCTGTTTCAAGTCAGAGTTCGAATAAAAATAGAGTCAGAATATAGTTTGGCCAAGAAAAGGTTATCACTAAGGTAACTATATAATGACACTTCAGAGAATGAAAGGGGTTGCTACTGGTAATTACAGTAAGACTAGCGGTGTGAAACAGAAATGTAAAATGGGATATGTGCTGCTCTGCAAATCTTAAGAACTAAATTAATTGTTTTAAGAATGGCATGAAATATTAATTACCAAAAGAAAATTGAGATCATCTATTTTCCTGGCTGTCTCACACTAATTTTCAGAACTTCTGTATGAGAAGAAATTTCCAAGACACTGTTCCCAACTTTCTATTCAGAAGCAAACATCACTGGTTGCCCACCAAACACATGTTCCCTACAATCCTTGCCATCGGAAATGCAATTTTGTTCAAGTGCTGAAACTCCTCCCTACCTCCCCTCTCACAGTGACCTGGAAAAAATTCCTAATTACAAACTAATCATGGGGCACTCATTCCCTATGCATGAGGCTGATTACAATGTGGGCATAGGACCCGCATTAGAGCCATTAGATATCAGAGGAGGTAGGTTCCATGGGGTGTTTCTGCAATGCACATGTACTGTTTCTATAATAATGAAAAGTTCTACAGGCAAATGTCTTTATGACCTTAGGGTCGAAAAGAAAAAAATACCCAAGTGTGACAATTATAAAGTAAAGTTTTATAAATTCAATGACATTAAAATAAATTCTGTCCATCAAAAGATTAAAAGATGTAAAAGTCAAACCACAAATCAGAAGATATTAATATTTCCAAAACCACATATAACTGGGAAAAGATGGTAATAAATAAGTCCTCTGGATTCATGAGAAAAAAGACAAAAATCCCTCTAGAAAATGGGCAAAAGTTAGCGATAGGTATTTCACTGAAAATGATACACTAAAATCTTATAAAAAGATACTCAAATTCATTAGTAATCAAGGAAATGCAAATTAAAACTATGAGATAAAATTCACACCACCACATTTTCAAAATTAAATATCAATACCATACAACCCAGCTATTCCACTACTGAGTATTTGTCCACAGAAAATGAAAACACTAATTCAAAAAGATGTATGCACTCCTAGGTATGCAGCATCATTTACAGTACCCAAGTAAGGAAGCAACCTAAGTGCCCATCAACAGATGATAAAGATGTGGTACACAGACACACACACACTCTGGAACATTACTCAGCCATAAAAAAGAAACATCTTGCCATTTACAACACAGATGGACCTAGAGGGTAAAGTGCAAGTGAAATACACAAGACAGAGAAAAACAAATACTATATGACTTAACTTGTATGTGGAATCTAAAAACAAATGAAATATAAACAGACTCATAGACATAGAGAACAATCTGGTAGCTGCCAGAGAGGCAGGAGAAGGGGATGGGAGGGTCGATATGCAAAACAGGGGGAAGGGATTAAAAGGTACAAACTTCCAGTTATAAAATAAATAAGACATGGGGATAGAATGTATGGTATAGGGAATGTAGTTAAAAATATGTAAAACTTTGTATGGTGAAAGATGGTAGCTAGATTTATCATGGTGATCACTTCCTAATGTACATAAATGTTGAATCACTATGTTATATACCTGAAACTAATATAATATTGCGTGTCGACTACACGTCAATAAAAATGAATGAATGAATACTAAGTGCTGATAAGAATTTTGAGTTACAGGAAATTGGTTCGATCATTTTAAAAAATAATTTGGCATAATCTTGTGAATCAAAACATTTCGTGACCATAATCCAGCAATTCTATTTACAGATACATATACTAGAGCAGTGTTTTATAAACTTAGGATAGTGATTCACTCAATTTAGTAGTTTCTAACCACCTTTATTAAATAAAATAGTATAGAACAGAAAAATTATCACAGTACATTTTACGTGGTATAAAGTTAGGTATTACCTTGTGAAAATTCACTCCTTCTCTCTCTCTCTCTCTCTCTCTCACACACACACACACACACACACGGACACAAATGCATTTCTTACTATGGGCCATGAGCCAAAGAACTTGAAAGCAACTTTCTTTGCATATGTTCTCCAAGAGATCTGCAGAAACAGCATTATGCATCACAGAAAAACCCCAAAACTCTTCTTCTATAAATAGACAACTAACTTGTAGCATATGCATTCACGGGCATGCTATACAACAGTGATAAAGCCAATTATGGTAACATGTATCATGTGTTCTCAAAAACATACATTTAAGCAAGGAAATCAAGTCACAGAATAACACACCAAGTATGAATCTTTATATGAAGATTTCTTAAAATATGCAATTTCAGGGAATTTAATTATGGTAAAACTAAAATGAAAAAGAAGGTAATGGATTTCTGTTTCCAGTCCAGCATGTAAAGAGGTTACAAGTCATCACTGCCTCCTAATGGCAAGCAAAAGCTCAAAATGAACAACTCTTCTTAGATCCATCAGAGAAGTGAGATCACAGGGCAAACTGCTGCCCCAAAACTTGGAAACAGATAGGTATATTCAGAGAACCACAACTTCCTGGAGCAGAAATCTTTGTGGGAACAAGTACCAGGGTATGAAGATCTGGACTGTAAAGGACACTGCTGGAGGCTCAGTGTGGGAAAGGCTGAGAGTTAAAAACAGCAAGGAAATAGTCATAAGGGGCCCCCATACTTTTGTGAGGAGCTCTGTCACATTCTCCGGATGAAGACTGGAAAAAATCCCCTCTTGCTTCTGGCAGGAAGAGGAGAAAAGTAATCACTTGGAAATACACCAGAGCATTCTGCTCTTAACAAAGCCTGCCCTCCAGACACACTATTTTACCAGATCCTAACCCATTAGGGTTTAATCAGAGCCTACCAACCCAGGAGAAGGAAAATACCCAATTCCAGTCTGCTCTGGCCTTCTACATGAAGGGAAGAGAAATACCCTACTCCAGTCCCCTCTAGCCACCCTAAAGAGGGTGGAGGAGGAAAAAAGAACAATTGTTTGTGAAGTTCATAGCACAGGGACAAGGCTCATAAAAGACTGAGACTTAATCATAGGACTATAGAACACTCCCCCTCCTTCAATGCCTTACTACTATATTAATTACTAAAGGCCTATTTACTGAAGTTCTTTTTACTCAGTACATCACGTCCACCTTTCAAAAGAAATTACAAGCCATATTAAAAGGCAATCAATCAATCAATACCCCCACAGCTTAAAGAGACAGAGAAAGCATCAGATATGGCAAGGATGTTGGAATTATCAGATTGGGAATTTAAAACAACTATAACTAATATGCTAAGAACTCCAGTGCAAAAAGTAGACAGTATGCAAGAATGGATGGGTAATGTAAGCAGAGAGATGGAAATGCTAAGAAAGAATCAAAAAGAAAAGCCAGAGATCAAAAACACTAGCAGAAATGAAGAATGCCTTTGATGGGCATATTAGCAGACTGAATGCAGCTGAGGAAAGAATCTCTGAGCTTGAGGATATGTCAACAGAAACTTCTAAACCAGAAAAGCAACACGAAAAAGACTGAAAAAAAGAAAATATGGAACAGAGCACCTAACAACTAAGAGACAACTACAAAAGGTATAATGTACATGTAATGGGAATACCAGAAAAAGAAAGGAACAGAAGCAATATTTGAAGCAATAGTGACTAAGATTTCCCCCACAAATTAAAGTCAAACACCAAACCAAAGATCCAGGATAATAACAGGATAAATGCCCCCCAAGACCACACGTAGGCATAACATATTCAAACTGCAGAAAATCAAAATTAAAGAAAAAAGTACTGGAAGAAGCCAGAGGGGGTTGGGAAACCTAACCTATAGAAGAACAAAGATAGGAGTAATACCCAGCTTCTTTTTTTTTTTAAGATTTTATTTATTTATTTGACAGAGAGGCAGCAAGAGAGGAAACACAAGCAGGGGGAGTGGGAGAGGGAGAAGCAGGCTTCCCACTGAGCAGGGAGCCCGATGTGGGGCTCGATCCCAGAATGCTGGGATCATGACCTGAGCTGAAGGCAGACGCTTAACAACTGAGCCACCCAGGTGCCCGATACCCAACTTCTCCTTGGAAACCATGCAAGTATGAAAGCGTATAATATGGGGCGCCTGGGTGGCACAGCGGTTGAGCGTCTGCCTTCGGCTCAGGGCGTGATCCCAGCGTTCTGGGATCGAGCCCCACATCAGGCTCCTCTGCTATGAGCCTGCTTCTTCCTCTCCCACTCCCCCTGCTTGTGTTCCCTCTCTCACTGGCTGTCTCTATCTCTGTCAAATAAATAAATAAAATCTTAAAAAATAATAATAATAATCTAAGTGTCCACCTTAGGAAACTAGAAAAAGAAGAGCAAATTAAATATAAAGTAAACAGAAGAAATAATAAAAATTAGAGCAGATATCAATGAAATTAAAAATAGGAAATAATACAAAAATGTCAACAAAACCAAAAGCTGGCTCTTTGAAAAGATCAATAAAATCAGTAAGTCTTTAGGTTAAGAAAAAAAGTTTCTTATTATTACTAATATGAGAATGAAAATGAGGACATCACTACAGAACCAATGAAGATCAAAAGGATAATAAAGCAATATTATGAACAACTCTATGCCCACAAATTCAATAATTTAGATAAAAAGAACCAATTCCTTGAAAGATAAATCTGCCAATTCACACAGGAATAGATATTATGAATAGGCTTATATCTATAAAGAAATTGACCCAATAATTAATAACCTTCTAAAACAGAAAACATTTAAGGAAGAAGTTATACCAATACTCTATAACCACTTCTAGAAGATAGAAATAGAGGGAATACTTCCTAACTCATTCTATGAGGCCAGCATTATCCTAACACTAAAATCAGATGAAGACATTGTAAGAAAACTACAGACCAATATCTGTAATGAACATAGATGCACAAATCCTCAATGATATATTAGCAAATCAGGATCAAGAGGTACAAAATTTCAGTTACTAAATATGTCATAGGTAAAGTATAGCATAGAGAATATAGTCAATAATGTTATAATAAAAAGAATTAGCAAATCAAAATCCAATAATGTATAAAAACAATTATACACCATGACAAGTAAGATTTATCTGAACTACGCAAGGCTGATTCAACATCTGAAAATCAATTAATGTAATCCATCACATCAACAGACCAAAAAAGGAAAAAACACATAATCATATCAACATATGCAAAAAAAAAAAAAAACCCACCACACACACATTTGACAAAATCCAGCACCCATTCATGATAAACGTCTCAGAAAATTAGGAATAGAGGGGAATTTCCTCAACTTGATAAAAAGCATCTGCAAAAAACCTACAGCTACCATCATACTTAATGGTGAGAAACTAGAAGCTTTCCCACTAAGATCAGGAAAAAGGCAAGCATGTCCTCTCTGATCACTCCTTTTCAATATCATACTGGAAGTCCTCGCTAACACAATAAGAGAAGAAAATGAAACAAAAAGTATACACTTTGGGAAGGAGGAAATTTTATTTGCAGATGACATGATTGTCTATGTAGAAAATTTCAGAGTCAACAACGACAACAACAAAACCTCCTGGAACTAATAAGCAATAGCAGCAAGGTTGCAGGATACAAGGTTAATATACCAAAGTCAGTCACTTTCCTATATACCAGAAGTGAACACACGGAATTTGAAATTAAAAACAAGGGGCCTCAGTGTCTCCATCAGTTAAGCATCGGCCTTTGGCTCAGGTATGATCCCAGGGTCCTGGGAAGAGCCCCACGTCAAGCTCTCAGCTCAGTGGGGAGTCTGCTTCTCCCTCTCCCTCTCACCCTCCCCCCGCCAACATTCATGCTCTTGCTCACGCTCTCTCTCTCTCAAATGAGTAGTCTTTAAAAAAAAGTTTGAAATAAAAAACAATACTATATGCATTAGCACCAAAAAAAAAAAAAATGAAGATTTAGGTATAATCTAACAAAATATGCACAAGCTTTATACAAGGAAAAGTATAAAACTCTGTTGAACCAAAGAACTAATTAAATGAAGAGGTATCCCATCTCATAGACTCAATATTATCAATATATCAGTTCTTCCCTAATTAATCTATAGATTCGATGCAATCCCAATCAAAATCTAGCAAGTTATTTTGTGGATATCAATAAACTGATTCTAAAGTTTATATCGAGAGGTAAAAGACCCAGAATAACGAACACAATATTGAAGGAGAAAAGCAAAGTCAGAGGACTGACACTATCTGACTTAAAGACTTAGTATAAAGCTACAGGAATCAACAGCATGTAACACTGGTGAAAGAATAAACAGAAAGATCAATAGAACAGAACAGAGTGCCCAGAAATAGACCCCCATAAATAGAGTCAATCAATTTTGACAAAGGAGCAAAGGCAATACAATGTAAGCAAAGACAGTCTCAATAAATGGGGCTGGAACAACTGGACATCCACATGCCAAAAAAAACGTATCTAGACATAGACTTTTCACCCTTCGCAAAAGTTAACTAAAAATGGAGTATATATCTAACTGTAAAGTGCAACACTACAAAACTCCTGGAAGATAACAGGAGAAAATCTAGATGACCCTGGACGTGGCAATGATTTTTTAGGTACAACACCAAGGGCATAATCCGTGACAGAAGGAATTGATGAGCTGGACTGAGCGGAACCGTTAAAACGCAGTAATAAAAAAATGAAAAATCCAATTTAAAAACGAGTGAAAGACCTGAACAGACACCATGAAAAGATATATCGATGGCAAATAAGCATATGAAAAGATGCTCCACATGGAATGTCACTGGAGAACTGTACATTAAAACAACGAAATACTACTCTATACCTATTAGAATAGCCAAAACCCGAAACACTGACACCACCAAATGCTGACAAGAATGTGGAGCAACAGGAACTCATTCAGTACTGGTGGGAATGCAAAATGATGCAGCCACCTGGAAAACCATAGGGCAGATTCCCATGAAAATAAACATACTCTCACCATCCAATCCGGTAACTGCACTCCTTGTATCTATTCAAAGAAGTTTAAAACTCCCATCCACACAAGAATCTGCACACACAGGTTTTCAGCCTCTTTATTCATAAGTATAAACTCAGGAGCCACTAAGATGTCTCTCGGGGGCAAACTGTGGTACATTCTAGACAACGGAATATTCAGCACTAAAAAGAAATGAGCTATCAAGCCATGAAAAGACTTGGAGGAACCTTAAATGAATAACAGTACTAAGTGAAAGAGGTCAATCTGGAAAAGCTACATACTGTATGATTCCAATTATATGATATTCTGGAAAAGGCAAAACTATGAAGACGGTAAAAAGATCAGTGGTTGCCAGGGGTGAGAGGGGAGGGAGGGAGGACCAGAAAGAGCACCGAGGAATTTCAGGGCTACGAAACTGCTCTGTGACATTACAGTGGTGGCTACATGTCATTACACATCTGGCAAAACGCACAGACCGTACAACAAACACCAAGAGTAAATCCTAATGGAAACGCTGGACTTCAGGTGATAGCCATGTGTTCATGTAGCTTCATCAGTTATGACAAACGTGCCGCCCTAGTGGGGATGTTGCTAGTGGGGGTGGCTGGGCACGTGTGAGGGTCCGGGAGTATGTGGGAAATCTCTGCCCCTTCCTCTCCACTCCTCTGTAAACCTAGAACTGCTCTAAAAATAAGTCTATTTTTTTTTTAAGTTAAAAAAAGGGGAATGACAAAACCAAAACTCAGGAGAGGGTGACAGAAGGTGATGGGTTGCAGATAGAAACAAAGGCCTTCTAGGATCCTGGTTAATTCTTAAGCTGAGTGACAAATCCCCAAATGGATCATTGATGACTTTTCTGAGTCATTGGATTTAGATCCCCCCCCAATCGTGCTGACCTTAGAAGATAACAGCTTTTCCATATTGCTTGAACCCCATTTTGACTGGTGTTTTTTGTTATTCATAGTTAAAATCACTCAAACTGATGGCCTCTTAATTGAATGCAGTACAACCGGGATCTGATTTAGCATGTCATCATTTCCTCCTATTCTGTTTGTCTAAACTATCATTAGAACTTTGTATTAGTTACCCCCCAACTATAAAAAAGACTTGTTTGGGGAAGAAAAAAAAAAAGAGGCTGTAATTAAAACAGCTCAGTATTTTTCCAATCCTAAAGGGTATCTTCCTTGAAAACACTCTGATTAAGCACGTGTGATACCAAAGACAATCAAGACTTTCTAAAAAATCTATAAATCACCAAACAGATAAGGAGTCAGGCTTGTGCTCTTGCCCTCCGTAGGGAGCAGCTTAATCTGGCCGGAAGATCACACATTTCCCATTGGAGCTACAGGCTGGAGGTCAGACCACAGGGCTGAATTCAGCTACCACGGGAGTTCTTAAAGGAGAGCAAACTAGGAAACGAAGAGATTTTGTTCAGAGAGGGGCATGGTCTCTGCTGTTTTGGCCAGAGAAATAAAGAGCAGTGGTTTCTCCACAGACAAGTCCTATACTGGAGACTGCATCCTGCTTAGGAGAGGACTTCCATCCCACCTACTTGCAGATATGAAAAAATGCACAGACCAGAAATGGGGTGGGCAACAGAGGGACATACACAGGCACATGCCATTTATTCTATCTACCAGACACTATGAGCCCAGCCCTTCACCTGCATGCTTCCATTTAATCCTCAAGACAACCCCGCAAAAGCAAGTGTGCTCATCTCACAGGACGAAGATGCAGAGAGGCTGGGTAAACTGCCAAAGGCCGCCCACCAGGGCTTGGTGGGGCAGAGAGTCAAACCCACGTCTGTCCCACTCTAAAGCTCATATTTTTCTCTTCATCATCAAACCCAAGAACCACAAAGAACACCACAGAACAACTCAGTCCTGGAGCATTACCTCTTCGCAGGGCCTCCAAGGCTTCCCCCCACATCTCTTGCCCTCTCCGGTCAAGTGCATTGCTGGCCGCACCGCCAAGATGCAGACCCCGCTAAGTTCAGCAGGATTCCATTAGGAAAAGGGATTCCTACCATCCTCGCTTCCTGCACCACAAAGTCTGGCCCTCACATCCATCGTCCGCCTCACACATGCATCATCTCGGCCACAAGAGGAGCAAGGTTAAAAAAACAAACAAACCAGGGGGGGCGTTGCTCACAGCAGCTACACCCTGTCTGCCCCAGTCCAGCCCCAGTCTGAGGCTACCTCTTGCTGTTATACTGACACAGTTGCCACAATTACCTAAGGTCCAACAAGACACAGCCCTCAGGAGCGAGGCGCTGCCGTAGATGGCGTGCATGTACATGAGGTGGACCATCAGCTCCGCCAGCCACCAATAGCAGAGGAGGCGACCCAGCCCCACGGCAAAGGCGGAAAGGCTGGACTTCAGCGAGCAGTACTCTTGCTGCTGCATCTAAAGTAGAAACAAAAGAAGTCATTAGGTTGCGCCTTCGTGTTTTAGATCCTCCAGAGTCCCCTACACAGTATTTCTAGTAAACTTCTCACAAACATTATTGCTCCATCTACCCAAAGAGGGTTGGTTTCATTATTCATTGTCCTTGGGTGAAAAAGCCTTTGGGGGGGGGGGTCAACCAAGCTGGGGTGGGGTCAACGAGCTGGCCTCGTGCCAAGAACCAAGATGGGTCCTGCTCCCTTCACCCCAGCAACAGCCCTGCAAACACCCAGCGTAGAGGGCAGCACCTGACGTAGCCTCCCTCAGGACTCTGGGGGGTCTCCTTGGGCTCAGGTGTCACCCTGCCTGTCTTCAGCCATCACCCACCCACACGGAAGGCTGGTAAAAGTAGGGCCAAGTCAGGAAGGGGCACAGGACTGGTAAGAGAAAGGGACAATGAGAGACAGAGCCTGAGAACAAGGGGAAAATCTGATGGGGGTGTGTCGTCTTACCTGAAGTTGTTTTTGAAACAAGGCAGAATAAACACAAACAGAGACAGTACACAGGACAAGTCTCCGGCTCCACAGACAGCGCGGTATGACAGTTAGGGATGTGGACTTTGCAGCCAGAGTCGGGATCGGATTCTAGCACAAACCACACAGCTGTGTGACCCTGAGCAGGTTACTTAATCTCTCTGAGGCTCGGTTCCCTCGTACATAAAGTGAAAAAAATGGTCACAACTAAATATGGTAACATGTATGAAGTACTAAGCACAGCACCCGGCATATAGAAAGCACTGGCTCATTGGTACTTAGTGTCTGGTAGGCTATGTGCCTCCTACTGCACCTTCTTCACATGCTCCCCTCATAGCATCCCAGACCACCAGCTACAGGGCAGAATCAGGACACAGGTCAGAACCAAACACCAAAGGTGAGAGAAGGACGTTTGGAATTTTCCCGGACCCAGACAGACTACGGAGACTTCACTCAACATGTACGGACAACACAGAACCAATCTGATCACAGCACCTGGGTTCTGGGTCCTGCCTCGTTGCCTGCTGTTTGGGGACGCACAACAGCTTAAAACACAAATGCTGAAGCGCAGAAGCACCTCACAGGACGTGTGTGAGCTCCGTTTCAGCCGTGCACCACTAGACAGACACACACACACACACACGAGAGCATGTGAGCGTTCGGGTCTTACTCTGACAACATTCTATTAGACCGAAGCCTGCCCTGTAATGCAGAGCAGAGGCTGATGCAGACATAAAGCATGAAGTTGAATCCACCAACACTCGCTGGCACCTGTTGACAATCTGACCTCCCGACACAACCCGGACAGGAAAGGCCTGTTCCTGGGGCCTCTCGGGCTTCCAGGCACCCTGAACGTCAAAGGCACCAGGGGTCCCGCGGCAGCCGGGGGTGATAGACACT
Source organism: Ursus maritimus (assembly GCF_017311325.1). Lineage (NCBI taxonomy): Eukaryota > Metazoa > Chordata > Mammalia > Carnivora > Ursidae > Ursus > Ursus maritimus. Next base: position 93,846,243 of record NW_024424452.1, read on the forward strand.
GCCCTCAGACAGGAAGGAAAATCTGCATGCCAGGAGATTTATTTTTACTCCACTTTGACCGTACCTTCTACCACTTTCTGAGACTGACCTCTCAGCGCAAGACACCGGCTGCAGAAATTCTGGCAGGCTCGGGAGCATCACAGTAACGCACACAAAAAGCTCGCTCCCTTTTGCCGTCTGCCTGGGTCGCTACACCAAGGAGAGCTCGTTGGTTTAATATTTTTTAACGTAAACTGATCAAACTAACAGGAATTTCCTTTCTCTGTTCGCTTTCCACGGTTGGCCTTGGTCTGCCCTGTGCCCAGCCATACCAACCTGCCTTGTTAGAAGCATCAGTAACTGTGGGGAGGGATCGACCAGGTCATCTGGGAAGGCTTCTCCTGGAAGGAACACTGGGCACGTCAGGGCTCTGCAGACCCACACGGACCACAGCCAACTGCAACCACAGCTGAACTGCATCCCTTTCCAGGGACAAATGAGGGTGGTGCTCATTTGAACGCACACCTTAAGTGTGCGTGCTCTGCAAGACCGTACAGTCCCTGGAGTGGATCTGGAGGCCAACGGATGGGTAAAGCCTCGATGCAGACACGCCTACTTGCCCAACCATTCACGTCTGTTATTGAATGGAGAAGAAAAGGAAATAACCCAAACGTGCAGCAGTGGGAGGTTGGTCAAAAGCATGAGTACACCTCAATATTATATTGCCATGAAAACTACTCTTTCAGTGTGAATAAATAATGAAAGACCGGAAAGATACACATCAAAATAGCAACAGTGATTGTACTCTTTTGGGTAAGATTTTTACATTGTTTTTGACAATTGGTTATTTTTATAATAAGGGGAAAGTAACGGAACTTCACAATATTGTGAAGACTTGGGTCCTCTCTGCTTATGAGGCAAGGCCCTCTACGTCTTCACCCTTCTAAAAAAATGTCTAGCTTCAGGATCTCCCCTCGGCAGCCCGGCGTCCTCTACGGGTAAGTACTCTGCTCACTCTGCTACAACAGACCCATCTTTACTTCTCCTCAACTTCCCACGTCACTAGTAGACTTGCTGAGGTCCTCTTTGTTCATTCTTTTCCAGCTCTCTAAAGCAAATTCATTTTGACCTCACTGCCATCAGCATATGAGGAAACAATTATGAACATAATGTCTGTTGGTCTGTGGAGACCGGAAGAGTTCACACCAAGACAGTCGGCTAAGCTAAGACATGAAGATGCATGTAAACCATTCCAGACCACAGGTGGTCCCTTCTTGGTGCCACACTCTTGGAGGGAACCAAGTCCCTGGCTGAATATGACAACGGCCTCAAGAGCAGTGTGGACAGAACACAATCGTCACACAACAGAATGTGGAGACACTGGAGAGTGTCTAAATAAGCAACTTTGCACATGGCACGTCGGCCCCTGAGTGTAAGCCCACCCAAAGCTCAGGTCTCCTGAAGGCCAGACCTGTACCTGAGGCCTCATAGCATCACTGGGTGTGCAGCCCCAGACCCGGGAGCAGAGAAGCAGCCGGACAGGAGGGGAGCCCCACCAGGCAATCAGAAAAACATGTCTACCCAATCACCTCTTAGCTCCAGGCATTGCCATTCAAGTTCGGTTCAGAGGCCTGCCTTAGCTTCCCCAGATAATGTGCAGTCTAAAATGACACAAATATCTGTCATTAAGGAGAAACATGAGGTGCATTTTGTCGCTGATTGGCTTCCCAATAATGGCTTATCTACTCTCCCCAGGGCAAAACTTCTCTACCCGGTTTAATAAGGTTAATTATGTGTCACCACAGGACCAGAAGAAGGCTGGACTTTTCTCTGCAATGTCCCCTTTTTGATGCTGGATGCCACCTCACTCAGAGTAACAGAATCGTCTTCCTTAATCATACAAGTGAATACGGGAGAAGGAAAACAGTCCAGTTTTTTATTCTATGTGCTTGTACTTAAAAAAATGGTTATTCATCTTTCTTTAGAGTCAGATGAGTACAGTCCACTTATACCTTCAATCTACTCCCTTTTATAAATTCAGCATTTGTCCGTTGTCGATCCAGCAGGAACAAAAGGTATGCCATACAGAGCTCACCTAATGAGCAGGGTTGCTCCCTTGTCTGCATGCGAGCATTTCATTTGAGATATCTCAAACTCGGGGAGCGCCATCCTCCAGACCATGGAAACTGCCATCAGTGGGAATTTTTAGTTAAGGCTCCACTAAAAAATACATATTAACTCATCTGCAAAGTGCATTTTAAAACACATTATATTTCAAAACCTCATTTCATGCAAATTGCATAAAAAGGAATATCGAAGCCTTTCAAAGATAGTCGGATGATTAAAGATGACAGTTCTCAAAGATGAAACGTTCTTTCCCTTCGAACACGAATAATACAGATGTTTAAGAGCACCAAACCAAAGCCTTCCCTGGAGCCAGGGTTCGACTCTGCCAACTCTGCTCCCACCTCTACACTGCGTCCAGGGTACTGTAGCCAGGAGTCTTACCCTTTGTAATGGACGAGCATCTCCCCAATCCATGGTCACGGACTGTACCCTACTCCCAACAAAGCCTCCTGTAATCAGGCCTCCCCTCCCCCTGCCCCGGCATCCAGACCACGGTCGGTGGGATTCCTTGGTCTCTGCCACAACAGCAAGTGGCACCCACAGCTGGTACTGCCGCCGCAGGACTGGGGCCTGCTCCAACCAGCTTTAGCCTCCAGACCCAGATGTCACTAGGCCACACTGCGTCCTCTAACTCCTGGAGGGCTGGCTGTCCAACTGGCAGCAAGGCTCACATCTGTACTCCTTTCACCCCGATCTGCATTCTGTTAGCCTCTCTTTGTCTCTGTGTTACCATCTGTAAAGTGCTGGTAACCAGAGTGTCCCTCTTCTCCAGCGTCTGTGAGGATGCAGGAGTTAGCACACGCCAAGTCGGGCTCGGAGCAGGCGCTCAGTGGGTGTTATTTATTACAGTCTGTATTATTCCAGGTGGTCTCTAGAGCCAGAGCCAGAGCCCGCCCCAAACCCCGAGTGGCACAGCTGGGACACTGCCTGCCTGCCCAGCTCTTACCGACCCTGGCCACTCAAGGCCTGGGCCCACCCTGGCACCTGCAGCAACCACCTGCATCTCTCTCCTGAAGAGACAGAATCAACACATGGCCCCTTCTAAGGCCAAGAATGGCCACTGCCCAGGATCCCCTGCAGCTGTGCCCACCTATGAGACGTGACACCCGGGTCTTGGTTCTGGTCTAAACCTATGTTATAATTCACAACCTCGGGAGCTTCCTGGGGTAAAATCTGAAACTGGCCCCTCTACGTGGAGGGCAGGGAGAGAAAGAAGAGGCAGAGCACTCCAGACTGGTAGGCAGCAGGTGTAATGAGCTGAGGAACTTACATACAAGGCTCGTCTTGAGGGGCTGCAAGATCTCCACCCCCACCTACCAAATCTTCAAAGTTTATATAAAGGCCTTAACCGGGTTCAGTCACATATTCAGTCCAGAGGGTCTCGACGACACCTTTCTCTCTCAAGGCTGTGTCCCTGAAATAGCTCCTAGTGGGGAATGGCAGGGGGAATGTACATTCTAAGGACAGGAGAAGGTGTGAGGAGCCTCTAACTGCCTGGGTTCAGCTTGTGGGTCAACCAGCAGTCTCAGCCTCTCCACAACCTTCTCCAATGACCTCCCCCAGAACTGACACATGCTTCCGGCCAAAAATAACAATAACAATAATCTTTAACACTTCCCAGGGTTTACATGTCAAGCTATGTTACCTGTACAACATCGTTTAATCCTTACAGCAATCCTACGAGGGAGGTACTACTATTCTTCCCATTTCAGTGCTAAGGAAACAGGAGTCACAAATACAGCAAGTAATTCACCAAATGCTCTCAAGCCAGAGCAAAGCAGGAATTCAAACCCTGTGACAACAGGGTTGGGCTCCAGGGTGTTTGCTCTTCACCACCACGCAAGCTAACTGTTTGGGCACTGGCTCGTCCACTGGGGGTAGGAGCAGAGCCCTCTGTAAGGAAAAGCTCCCTGGTCCTAGCACACTCTGCCTCACCATCCTCCCCCGCACTAGCCCCCCACTGCACAATTCAGCCTACTCAGAGAAAGATGTGGTGCCCCAGGCTCCAAGCTAAGTGAACAAACAAGCCTCGCGTCTAAGTGCCTCTGCTGATTAAACCTGCCCCCAGCCACCTCAGGGCTCTAGCATCACCCCTAGCTCAGTAGCTGAGTTCCACAGACCACGGGAGAAAAAAATAAAGGGGGCACACGTTCCTGAAACTCCAAATGTCGCCTGAGATGGCCTTCACGTTAAGGGACTGTGGCCTTTTAACAGGAAAATTTTTACCTGCTCACGATCAGTGTGCAAATTTCACATGCCTTACTTCACAGAGGACACCTCTTCTATGCTTCCCTCATCCTGTGTATGCAATTTACATACTAAAAAAATTGGGTGAAAGATACATTCTCCCCAGGCTGCGCCTAATACTATCATTTTATCAACCAGTTTGCCCTTCTGGTTGGTTTCCGTGGTGGGGCTCTGCTGCCCCCTGGTGGCAGAGCCTCATACTCTGGCTCTCATTGACAGGACAACCTAAGAACCATGAATTTCAGTATTACCACTTCATGTTACATTTATTCATTCACTCACACACTCGTTCAGAGTGAACGTGCTTACAAGTTCTTCCAGTTGGCTTTCTTCCCCCTACTAGCACCCTCTTCCTTCGTGGCCTCCCTGAAAGAATTCTTCCACTACTGCCTTAGCTTCCTAGCTAACTGCTCCCTCTTTTTTTATTTTTTTATTTTTTAAAGATTTTATTTATTTATTTATTTGACAGAGAGAGACAGTGAGAGAGAGAACACAAGCAAGGGGAGTGGGAGAGGGAAAAGCAGGCTTCCTGGCAAGCAGGGAGCCCGATGTGGGGCTCGATCCCAGGACCCTGGGATCATGACCTGAGCCAAAGGCAGACGCTTAACAGCTGAGCCACCCAGGCACCCCCTAACTGCTCCCCTTTAAGACCTATTTTTCTCAAAGGGGGTCAGTGCTCCATAAGACCTTCCGTAACTGCAGAAACCTCGCGGCTGTGTTTATTTGCCCTCAGCTTACTAAGCATTTTGCCTTTTCTAGACTGACTTTCCTATAAACTTTCCCAGACCACAGAGAAAGGTTCCAATTTGCCTTCTGGGTTCTCTGCTTTTAGCACGTGCTCCCATTTTGAAAGGAGTGAAAAAGAGAGGGGTAGGACAGACATGCAACCAGAGTCTCCATACCTGAGTCCCTACAGGAAGAAACCTGGTCACCCCCAGCCTTCAGCCCCCGACTCTGCCAAAGAACTCAGGACAGTGGTTCTCCACCTCTAACAGGCAGCAGAATCACCTGGAAGGCCTATTAAATCACATTGCTGGGCCCCACCGCAAAGTGTCTGAATCAGATCTGAGGTGGGGCCCAAGAATTTGCGTTTCTAACAAGTTCGCAGATGCTGCTGCTGCTGCTGGTCCAAAGACCACACTCTGAGAACCGTGGAGTTAGAATATCAGCTGCTACCGCTAACCACCTGTCTCCTACGCGATAATTTTAAACACAAACTTCAAGTTACTTCAAGACAGAAGAGTGATCCTATGTAACCAAACTGAAGTATGAGAAACTATATGCTAAACATATACCTGCCTAGAATATCAATTTCACTTGAAGATTAATGGAGGAAAAGAAGTTAAATAATTTAATTGGCAATTTTTAAAATTGTACATTGTTATAATGTGTATAATGAAATATACAAGAATAAAATGTGTATACACATTAACATATAACGTACAGATAAATATACAAAAGTGTATAATGAAATACACTTCTGAGTACAATGAATAACTGCGTGCAATTTATAAGACAGAATATGAACCCTGCTACCTTTCCAGGGGGCACCTTCCATATTGCCCTTTGGAAATACGCAACACTGCCGCCGGCCCCGCTCTTGGAACTTATTCCAGGCGTGTGTATATGTAGGTACATGCGTGCGTGCATGTGTGCGCTGTGCACAGGCGTGTGCTGTGTTCTCTACGTGCATATGTTGTGCTGTGTGTGAGTGTATGTGTGTGCCTATGTGTTGTTATTCCCACCTCCATCGAGACTGTTCTGTTTTGGTGGTAGGAGATAGAACTGTCCCTCCAGAAACACAGATTTTAGGCATCATCGATTCCTAAACCTCGACTGACTTCCTAAACGCGTTCCATGAGGCTAGCTATGGAAGGAGAACAAAAACTCTAAGAAGGAGGGAAAGGGAGGTGAGAATGACGAAGGCAGCTTGACAGGGGCTTCAGACAAGGCTGCGGGGAAGCTGGGTCCTGGGCAGAAACAGGCACTTGGACCCCAAAACACACCACTACCGTCCACCTCTCTCCAACTCCACTCTGTTGTCTCATCTAGGTCACCCTGAACAATTCCCTGGCGATGACAGTGTTATTTCATAAGCCGTTTACGACAATAAAAGACAACATGGCATTTACCAACCAACAGCTTAGACAGTTTCCCTTTCTACTTTTCCAGGTAACACCATCAGAATTTTTTTTTTCTTTCCCTGAGATGTCTCAGCAGGGGATACCCAGCCCTAAGTTCCTTGATGCGCCCAGTTACTAATCCTGGTTGCCAGAGCCCACCGAAGAGTCGGGGTGGGGGGGTGGAGTTCCTCGAGCCAACATGCACAAGAGACAGGTCAACCTTTATTTCAAATACTTATTTCCCCCCAGTACTTCACTTATTATGTAAGAAGTACCAACAAGAATGTGTCTTCAGCGTGTGGGCACCCCTGAATGGAAAGCCCCGGAGTCTCCTGGACGGCCACGGCCGATACGGAGGGAGGCTTCATCTACAGAATACCAGTCCAGTCCCCAGCGGGCTCTACCTTGGCGATGAACTCCGGGAAGCTGAGGATGGGCCCGTTGTGGAAGACAGGGTAGTAGAAGACATAGGCCACCAGCCAGGGAAAGGAGTAGAAGCCGCTCCCGGCGGGCACCTGCTGCCAGCAGAACTCGAGGCTGAAGCTGGTGTAGTACAGGCAGCGCACGGTCAGCGTGAACTGCAGCAGGTAGTACTCGTTCTCTGTCTGGTACCAGCCTCTCTGCGGAGTCCCAAAAAGAGAACAGCCCTTGAGCGTCAAGGAAGGACACCGCCCAGGCCCCGGGGAAGGCAGAGCAGCCGTCCCATAAAGGGAGGTGAGAACCAGGGGGCAGCAGGTGGATCTCCCTGGTGACGGAAACAAGCTGCGAATGAGCAGTGGGCGGAGGGGTGACTCTGCCACCAGCCATCCACGGAGCGCGAGGCCTGAGGCATGATAATGAAACTTCTCCCGGAGAGGCACCGCTCAGATCCATCCAGACGTGGAGATGGACCACAGCAAGTGGATACCTTGACAGTTCCTCCACTAATTCAGAAGGCAAAGAGAGGCTTATAAAGGTCACCCGGGAGTCCTGCCTGTTGTCGTTCTCGTTATTCATTTGGTTCCACATGTAGCCGAGGACTATTTGCCAAAGAAGCTTTAGAAACACAGTCAAGAAAAATAGTCCCTGCCCCTGATGTATCTAAATTCTCGTAACAGGAGATAGGTATGGAAGTCTATAGTTACAGTGCAACAAGAAAAGAGAAATAATAAGCATGTAGGGGGAGTAAAATTATGGGTCATTTTGTAATCTTTATTCTTCTATATTTTCCATAATACACAGGTATTGTTTTTTTTTTTAATGAGAAAAACAATTTATGGGAATACAAGATAGAAAACTGGGACAAGGGGCGCCTGGGTGGCTCAGTCGTTAAGTGTCTGCCTTCGGCTCAGGGCGTGATCCTGGCGTTCTGGGATCGAGCCCCACATCAGGCTCCTCCAATGGGAGCCTGCTTCTTCCTCTCCCACTCCCCCTGCTTGTATTCCCTCTCTCGCTGGCTGTCTCTCTCTCTCTGTCAGATAAATAAATAAAATCTTTAAAAAAAAAGAAAAAAAAAGAAAACTGGGACAAAGGAAGGAACGGTGAATGTGATGCATGGGGGTACTTTTAGGGTTTCCCACAGAAAAACTAAGCACTGAAGAATTTCTATTCCATGCCCAGGACTTTAGCAGCCACCAAGAAAGACCGAGGGAACTACTTGTACAAAACCATGAAAACCCAAAGCAAGGAGTTTCTGGTCATTTGTTCCCCTTGGGCAGTATTTTGCAAATCTCTAGTCTGCATAATAAATGGAGTGCTCATTCACCACCAACATCCATAACTGATGCTGACTACCCCAAACAAATGACAATTACCATTGGAGTCTGTCTTGTACAGTTGCGAGGTCCCCGAAAAGTTAGGTATGAATTCCTTTTTATTTGTATTGCGGACCTATTTTTAAGCACATGTATTTAAATGATCACCTAGTTAATCACTGTAGGAAGTGTCTTGTCAAGATGGAGCGGTCACCCTACTTTCATAAGTCCAGATTTTAACAGACGTGCTTAAAGTGTTAGCCCCAATCTGTTGGTGAGAGTGAAGAAAAATTAAGATAGTGTAACAGAAAAAATAACTGAATTTTCAAAAGGCTACAATTTTTCCAAAGTCACTTACCAGATGCCATCTTATTGGAGCCTCAGAACAACTCCGTGAGGAAGACGGAGCACCTATTACTCCCACTTCCAAAATGATGAAATTGAGACTCGGGTTAAATGACTGCCTCCAGTCCCGAGAGTAGGAAAGACAGTTACTAGAAGAGCCAAGGAACCGGGTCACCCAATGGCTCATCCTTCCCATCATGTTCTTTCCCACAACCTTGCCAAGTGCTGTCATTTGAATCAATGAATGAGTGAAGGAGCAAGTGAACAAAAAGAAAGACAAGACAGGAATTTCAGTTCCACGATGACGAAAGAATATCAAAACTTCCTGAGATTTTCTGGGCAAGGAAAACAAGGAAAATGTCTTCTGTCTCAGGGGCTAATCGTGGGCATTGGATGAGAGAAGGAATGTGAAATTTTCCTACAAATTGTAGAGTACTCCACAGATGATTTTTTATTAGATGCACAGAAAACTATTACTTTCTTTTCCCATTGTTCCTTACCCTCTGTTCCTGCAACATCTGGCACCACCCAGGCCTACCAAACTGGGAAAAGGGGTACAAGGTCAACCCTGAGCAACCTTAGAGGTCTAAGACACAGGCAGATCCCAAAGTCAAGACTGCGGAATGCAACACACCAGGATTCACATGTATCAACTCCATGTGGCCACTAGGGGGACCCCCACCACGGTTCTTCAATTGACTCTTGGCTGAAAACAGAAGGCATCTACCCAACGGAAGTGCTGCCGAAGAGGGCTTCTCTTCCCCAGGGTAAAACGGCGACACTTACCTTAACTTCCTCCACATCTTGCAGCCTCAGTGTGGAGAGCAGGAGGAGAGAACAGAGCCATGTGAGGGCCAGCGACCGGAACTGGGCTACACAGAAGGAGATCAGGGTGTGGAGAAAAATAATGGCCGTGCCGTGGGCTCCTAGCACACACCAGGAGGCCCATATTCCATAAGCCCCCAGGATCCAGGGTCTGTGCTGCAGACAGGGAGGGATCCAGGGAGAGAGAGAAAGAGGAAGGGGGGCAGGGAGGAAAAGAAAAAAGACTGAGCTAATGGATATTGCTATTAAAGTTTCTACATATAAGAGCATAATGCTTAGTGATCCATTAACCAAACTATTCTCACGGCCCTGGGGATTTAGTGTAACACAAACAGGATTCAGAGGGACTTTCCACATTAACCCCAGGACTCCACCAGATCCACCCAGAAGCAAGGAGCCACCCTCCCGCCTTCAGCAAAAGCCACCCACACCACTGGATCCCCCAACAAGATTTTTAACAGACTTTTCAACAGACCCTATGGAAGCCAGAAAACAGTTGGAAAAACTACTAATCTGGAACGCAAGCCCCTACATACACTACCCTGCAGAAGTGAAGGTAAAATAAAGTATTGGTCCACGTTTCTCAGGAGTCTCACTGAGACAACTGGGCCATTCTAAAGTCCAAACCAGAGACTTAAATGAAAATATCTTGGTACACTTTTACTACCATATTGTTCACAGTCAAATTGATGTCACAAAAAAGTGTATCTTACCTGCTTTATACAATATTGAGGCCTTTGCATAATCAATCTGATGGACCCATTCATTTCCATTTTAGGATAATCAGAATATTTTTCTCTCCAATTATCAAGTTACTGACATTGAATAACTAAATAAATAAATAAACATATCTTTGCTTTTATGATATATTCTTGGTCATATATGGCTGGTAAATCTTTACTTACAAACCACAATGTTTTAACATTGTTTGAGAGGCAACATATTATAGTGGTTTAATTACTCAGCTTTGAAGCCCAACTGCCTAAAATAAAGCCTGGTGTCCCCATTAACTAGCTGTGTGGCCTCAGGCAAGTTACTTAATCCCTCTGGTTTTTTTCATATGTAAAATTAGGATAACAGTATCTATTTCATGAGCTTGCTGTGAGGATTGTTAACACACATAAAATGCTTATAACAGTGTCTGCATACATAGTAAGGACACTACCAATACTAGTTATTATTCCTATAGGGGAATATAATGAGTCATTTCGGTGTGCACTTAAAAATATGGTTTCCTGGAATACATCGAGTCGAGAAGTGGGGAATGCTTGAATTTAGGTCTTCTTGTGAAAACAAGAATTCTTTAAGGCAAAGACAGATGTGGACTATGAACTGTAAATCCCATCTTTAAAAGATGCTAACTCTTCCAAAATATTGTCTAAGAACAATTCTTTCCCAAATCTACACGCCAGCCCAAGAGAGAACATTTTAAATGAGTGACTAGGTCAGCCACTTTTAAGTTCCAAGAAAATCAGAGAAATGTGCAGTTCAGTTTTACTATTTTTCCGTCCTGTTGCCCACAGAAAACAGTCCCATAAATTTGCTTCAAATTTTCCCCCAACACTCAGCTCTGGACAGAGGCCAATTATAAGAAACAAGATTGCCAAAGGCCATTTTAAGAACTGGTTTTAACAAAAGAAAAAAAAAAAGGTTTTTCCAACACGATCAACAGGATTTACCCCCGAAATCCTTTTCCATGCGCGCAGGGCTACGGCACACACAACCACGTTTTTATTAAGCGTGATTTGATCCATTTGGAAGAAGCCTATTTGTTCAGCTTTCATTTGGGAACTTAACCACAGACGAAGGGACTTCAGTTTGGAAAAAGCTGAACGAGATTCTCTGATGAATTTCACTGTGTGCACCAGAGCTACCGTACAGGCACAACCTTGTCCCAAATTCTCACCCCCCACGGTCTTCCTCCTGCCAAACGGGACAGGCAGGGCACCTGTAGTACCAGTGCTCCAAGAAGGCACACAAAAGGCTCTCGCCTTACCTGCACGCTCTCCACTATGCCTCATATCACTTACTCGTTCTCTCCAGGGGGAAGAGGCAGCTCTACCACACACATCCACGGCAGACAGGTGATGTAAAGGAAAAGATAGAAAATAGGCAAAAATAATCGCCTATTTTTTAAAAAACTGTTATATAGGGGCACCTGGGTGGCGCAGTCGTTAAGCGTCTGCCTTTGGTTCAGGGCGTGATCCCGGCGTTATGGGATCGAGCCCCACATCGGACTCCCCGCTCAGCAGAAAGCCTGCTTCTCCCTCTCACACTCCCCCTGCTTGTATTCCCTCTCTCGCTGGCTGTCTCTATCTCTGTCAAATAAATAAATAAAATCTTTTAAATAAATAAAATAAAATAAAATAAAATAAAAATAAAAATAAAAAAATGTGTGATGGGGCACCCAGGTGGCTCAGTTGGTTGAGTATCTAACTCTTGGTTTTGGCTCAGGTCATTATCTCAGGGTTGTGAGATCGAGCCCCGAGTTGGGCTCTGTGTTCAGTGCGGAGTCTGCTTCTCCCTCTCTTCCTCTCTCCCTGCCCCTCCCCAGACTCCTGCAGTCTCTCTAAAACAAATACATCTTTAAAAAGATAAAAATAAAGGGTATCAAAGTGTGAGCAACCCCAAGCTTGAGAACAAGACAGGCTGGATGAACTCTGCTGAGGCACAGGACTGTCCTGACCCCCTTCACTCACCTTATTCCAGGCTCTTTAGTTTCTAACAGAAGATGAAAAGGCAGGTGAGGGAAGAGAAGAAACGTTTAAAAGTCTAACAAACCTTAAGAAAGAAACTATATTTTTGTGGTAGTTGAGATAAAGCCAAAGTGAGAATGCAGCAGCCTTCCTAACGGACACAGTGCTTCCGGCCCCGACTGAAGGAAGACAGCCACCTGCCCTCTGCTCCTACCGCTCTCCATGTTTACGCTCAGTAGCCCCCTCCGCGGGCTAATATCCGGTCTTGTTCAAATCACAGTAACGTAAGCCCAGAACCTAACATGGCACCGAACACAGAGCAGCATCCCATGAACACTGGATAGATGAGCGAATGTTGGAATAGTTGGGTGGGTAGATATGGGGGGATGGATATGCCTCACCAAGTCTTTGGACTTAACCTGGTAGTTGTGGACTAAAGTTAGCACCAACATTTGGGGCTTTTAAGTCGACTAACATGAAAAGCTGCTATTCTCCAAGGTCTCTACTTGTACCGCTCACCCCCTTATCAACCAAGGCTGCTTTGCCAGTGCAGCTGGAATGAAGGGAGTCATCCCACATCTCGCTGCCTACTGCCTGCTTTCTACTCACAGGGATCTCTTAACAACTCGACTTGTGTTGGGGGAAATCTCCAACAGTTTACAACTGATGGCGCACAGGCACTAAGCTATGAAAGCGGACATCTGCTGCCCCTCACCCCAGGGAGGGGTTCAGGGAGACTAACCAACTGAGCTGACCTGTTTCCATGGCTGAGGGCAGCACCCCTGAGGGAAAACTATGGCCTCGATCTCCTTTTCTTCAAATCTTCTTCATCAGGAGTGAGGGCCCAGCCACAGGAAGAGCTGGCTGGCAATGCCCCTCTCACACCATCCTTCTCACCCAGGGCAGCTTGCTCTGTGCTGTGGACACACAGCGAGACGAGGCTACGGCTCCTTCATTAGCTCACCTCCGGAGGGACGGGTGAGAGGGTGAAGCCTTGGTGAGGACTCCTGTTGGCAACGTTACCAGACTTTGCTGTCTATGAATTCTTTTTGTAGAGCTGCCCAGAAACCACTCAGTGGGGGCATTGTTTGAGAAATAAATAAAAAGAGTCCATCAATAATCCTTATGCATGGCATAATTTATTATATACTATATAATCAATTGCAGCTGCTACTGAAAAAAAAAATATATATATATATATATGTATATCCCCAAACAAACAAAGAGAAAAACCAAAACCATCCCAGAGTCCAAGCATCCACATTCCAGCCTGCTTTTCCTGGGAGCAAAGGCCAGTGGGCCTACACAAAGCGAATTTCACCCCTCCTTAGAGATGCACTGAGGGAGGCAGAGAGTCTGGTTAGCACATGAGATTCCCATTAGGTGTGTGGTTTCAGTAAGATGCTGGCAGGGAACACTGTTCACCACAGCCTTCCAGAGGTTAGTTTACTCATTTCAGCCAGCGCCACGGGACCACACTTCTCAGTCCTGTGGCTGATGAGCTCAGCTGGTCAGGGCCCAATGCTAATGATGTGGGTTCTGCCAAGCGGAGGTACACTGAACACCCCGCTCTGTGGTTAGCAACAGAGCCACCCTCAGCCCCCACACCAGGCCAGCCTTCTCAAAAGGTTCACACAGGGGTATTTTTAGTTCCGAGGGCAGAGAACACAATGTCTCAGGTGGTGGCAAGGCCACAGGGTGCTCAAGAAAGGAGGCGACTGTCTGACCCACCCAACACACAATCCAATCATAACAGACCCACAGCCAAAGCTCAGAGCCGTTACTCAGCCTCCCCTCCCAGGGCACCCGCCTATGACGCAGTCTCGCCAAAACCGAGAGAGCGAGCCCTACCCAGAGAAAAGGCGTTTAACCTTGCCCAAGGCGCTCAGTGGAAAGTTTTATTATTTATCATGGTGGGAAGAGAAGAGAAAAGAGAGAGAAGAGCAGGGCAATGCAATCACGCTTTTGAACACAACCTGCCTCTCTCTGGGAGGAGGTGGGACGAGCAAAGGAAGAGACGAGATTCGACAGGAGATGGGGAGCATCCTTCAGGGCTTAAGGACTGGAACAGCGAAAATAGCTCAGATGCTAACATGCTTTTCCTGCAAGTGCTCTCTGTCCACAGCTCCTGACCCCTCCAAGAATGGGGAAAGAAAAGACAGCTGCAGCCCAAATCTTCCACCTTGAGTAAGTCCCAAAAACATCCACCATCTGGAACACTCAGTCCAGGTGGTGAAAGCACAAAGCTAATGGGGCCAAAGTTGTGGTTCATACTTACGTATCAGGGCCAAGCAGACTCAGACAAAGAGAGCCCTGTGCCCCAGCCACCAGCAGAACCCTGCCCACCAACTGTCGCACAAATCAAGCCTGTGGTTGAGATGAGGGGATGGGAGACACACAGAGAGATGACTCAGTGCCAACTCTGCGAAGAACACCTCCTCCTGACTTTGCATAGATGTGGTCCGCAGACAGAAAGTCCACCTGTCCCCCCAGACCGGCTCAGGAGATGCAGGAAGCTGAAAGAAGCAAATGCTCCCATTCCTTCAAACCACAGCTCCAAGGCACCTCCTGGGAAGCTCTCCCTGACACCCGGAGGCAGAGGTGGCCCACGCCTCCTCCCAGGCACCCAACCCACCACGGCAGCAGGTCCAAAATCAAGATCGGTATTTGGCTTCCTCTGTGTTCTCCCCCAGCTTCCTGAGGGGAAGGGGCTGTGTCTCTCAATCCTTTCCCCGCCCCCCACACCCCGACTCAAGCTTGAGAGAGGGTCAGAGAAAGACATGCATGGGAGGAGTGTAGGTGCGGCTGAACAGACAGCCTCTGCCCTCAGGGGTTCTAGAATCTCAAGACAGTGGACTCCTTTCTTGAGCACGGCAGAGGTAAGCGCTCCCAGAAGCACACACGCCGACCTCGGCAAACGCCCGCAGACCGCGGCAGCACTTGGCTTTCATCCTACGCAAGCATAACCCTGAGAAACATCAGACCCTCACCACTCCCCTGAGAAGCAGGCAGTACCACCCCTATTGCACAAATGAGGAACAGGCTCAAAGATCTTAACTAACTTGCATATAAGGCCACGTGGCTCGAGAGCAGCAAAGCTGGGATTCACGCAAGTGCTCCTAAGCACTCTGAATACTGCCAAAGATAAAAAGAGCTTCGACTCAAAGTAACAAGCAAATTAAATGGAGGAACATCTAGATCCTAAACTAGGTATATTTCTGATGCTGGTACATGCAAAGCAGCAGCTGACAATGGAGGAAGTTTGGAAAGGAGGGGGAGGAGCGCCCAGTCAAGCGCATCTAGAAAGTTAATCTACATCTTGCATTCGCCAAGGGGCCAGATTGCCTGGGGCGGGGGGCTGGTTCTTGGAGACAAGAAAACCTCGGTCTTCATGCACAAAGCACAGGCATGCATAGAGTATGTAAACAGTGTATCTGTGGTATTAACATTTCATAGTAAGGAAGTCACAATTGGGAAAAATTATATCTAAAAAGGCTCGGGAGGGAGGAAGGGGATGATAAAGAAAAAAAGCTAGAGAGACACTGACCTACAGGAAGCAAACAAGAAGTAGCAAGAACAGAGAGAGGCAAAGGAGACCCGTCAGATGTGGCCGTGTCAGTCCCGATGCACGCGCAAGAGTCAGAGAGGGCAGAAGATGAAAACTCGGTGTGTCCAGGGCACCTGCCTTCCTTCTGCCCCACTTCCTTCTTCCACATGTGCATTACAAGTATATCAAAAATCAAACACAGAGAAAGGAACATTTATAAAGTCTGAAAGGGATAGAGAATAGTGAAATAGCACCTGTATCCCGGCCACCAGCTTAAGAAAGATAAGGTTCTATCAGTGCTTTTAAGGGTGTTGGCCAGATGTCAAGCAGGCCTCAATTAAAATAAATAAACTGTCATAGGAAAAAAAAAAGGGGTGGGCCTGCATCTCCCCCAATTCTACTTTCCATCCCAACCAGACATAACCACTATCCAGAATTTTAATAGTTATCTCATCTTTGTAAGCATACATGTGAATGTATCATTTAGTTCTGCACAATTCTGAGCTTTATATATATGGGGGCATATCTGATGGAATCCTCTGCAATTTGCCTTATTATTACCTCAATGTTGTGATCCAAACATTCGTCTATGTTGACTATTATAGCTATGATTCATTCCTTCCCATAGAATAATCCATTTCTCCATAATGGACACTTGGATTGCTTCTGGTTCTTCATTATTATAAACATCACTGCAATGAGTGTCCTGACTCATCCCCTGATTGGCAAAAAAGAGTTTCTCCAGGGAGAATGTCAGAGTTAGCACTGCAGCCATGGGCCATGCACCCCTTTGTATTATGAAGAAACTGTACCAATACATATTCACAACCTCTCTGTGTGTGTTCAGGCAGCCGATACCGGATACAATCGGGATTTTTGTCTTTGCTAAACTGGAAAGTATGAAATGATACAGTTTTAAGATGCATTTGCTTGATTACTAATAAAGTTGAACATGTGCTCTAAGTTTATTGGTCATTTGTGTTTCCTCTTCTGCAAATTCCTTTCCACATCTTGAGCCATTTTTTTATTGGGTGATTTGTCTTTTCCTTAGGAAATTTCTTTAAGTATTCTAAATACTAATCCTCTGTCAGCTTGTAAACAACCTTTTAGTGATTCGCTTCTTCACTTTCTTCATAGTTTCTTTGGATACATCCAAAGATGTGCACAATTATATCCTGATGATTACACATGATTATACACTGATAAATTATTTTAATATAAACTTATCAATTTTTTCCTTTACAATTTGTACTTTTTCTGTCTTAAGAAATCTTTCTCGACCCTAACAGTAACAGATATTCTACCTCACACTTTCTAGAAATAATATACTTTCTCACTGTAAGTCCTTAATCTACCTTGAAAAGGATAAGTATTCATTTCTTTTTAACACAGCTAAACAACTGTGTCAGCTGCGTTTACTGAACAGTTCATCCTTTCCACACAGATCCAAAATGCCAATTCTGTCACAAAACAAGTTTCCAACTATGCACGGGTATTTTCTAAACTCTATTCTGTTCCATTGGTCTATTTGTCTACCCTGGAGCCAATACGACAACGTCTTAATTATCGGATCTTTATAAGTCGTAATATCTGGTAGGGTATATCCTGTGATTTGGGTGTCAATTTTATACTATCTTCATAAATGGTATATTCCCTCTTTTTCTCTTTTCTGAAAAAATCTGGGAGAGATTTAAGTCATTTGTGTCTTGGATGTTTGGCAGAACTGGTAAATTACTAGTGTTTTCTTTACAAATAGATTTTTGACCAGTGACTCAATTTCTTTTCACAGTTATAGTACAATTTGGTCTTCCTTTTTCTTCATGAGTCAGTTTCAGTAGGTCGTATTTTCTAGCAATGTGTCTGCTTTGCCAAAGTTTTCAAGATTTTTGGTGTAAAATTGTGCAAAATATCCTCTATATTTTTCATCAGCTTTTCCATACCTAATACTGCTTATTTGTGCACTTTCTTTTTCCTTGATCAATCTTGCCACTGATTATTTTATTAATTTCTGCTCTTATTTTTGTTGTTTCCTTCCTTTCCTTCTATCCTTTCCTAACTTGTGTGCTTAGTTCATTATTTTTCAGCCTTTTTTTTAATAAGCGTATATAAGATTATGGTTTCCAATTAAGTACCATTCTAGCCACACCCTACAAGTTTTGATATGTAAAATTTTTTTCATTCATTTCTAACTATTTTCTAATTCTAGTATGATCTCTTTTTTAACCTACAAGTTATTTAAAAATATGTTCTCTTTAATTTCTAAAGGAATTAGAGTTTTCAGGTCATCTTGTGTTATTGGTTTCCAAACTTAATTGCACTGGGATTAAAGAGGGTAGCCTACATAAAACACATACTTTGAAATTTTGTTGAAAATATGTTGAAATTTGTGGTCCATAGATGATTAATTTTTTAAGATTTTATTTATTTGAGATAGAGAGAGAGAGAACATGAGCAGGGAGAGAGGGGCAGAGGGAGAGGAAGAGCAAGAAGCAGACTCCCCACTGAGCAGGGAGCCCAACTCAGGGCTCAATCCCAGGACCCCGGGATCATGACCTGAGCTGAAGGCAGATACTTAACCAACTGAGCCAACAACATGTGGTTAATTTTTATAAATATTCTGTATTATTTAAAAGAATATGAATTCTTGGGGGCGCCTGGGTGGCTCAGTCATTAAGTGTCTGCCATCAGCTCAGGGCGTGATCCTAGCGTTCTGGGATCGAGCCCCGCATCAGGCTCCTCTGCTGGGAGCCTGCTTCTTCCTCTCCCATTCCCCCTGCTTGTGTTCCCTCTCTTGCTGGCTGTCTATGTCAAATTAATAAATAAAATCTTAAAAAAAAAAGAATATGAATTCTCTAGTTGTTAGGTATAACAATTTACATAATTTCTTTTATCAAGCTTATGAATTATATTTTCCTTATTTTTTTCTACATGATATAACAATTAGTCATGAAATTATATTAAAATATCTCCCTATAGCAAGCAGAAGGGAGGGGCAGAGGGAGAAGCAGGCTCCCCACTGAGCAGGGAGCCCAATGCGGGACTTGATCCAGGACCCCAGCATCATGACCTGAGCCAAAGGCAGATGCTTAACCAACTGAGCCACCCAGGTGCCCTCACCCTTACTTTTTAATGACATCTCTAACAGATAAAACTCACCACTTTTTAAGGGGTGTCTCACCACCCCTACTTTACAGAAAATGATGAATTAAAATTCAGAGGTGAAAAGCTTTCCTAAAGTTATAAAGCTAATCAGTGAGAAAGCCCAGGACCTAATACACCACCTAGTACTCTTCTGCTACACTGCGATTGACCCTTACCCACGGCAGCAGTAGTAAGATGGGATACGTTTCACCTTCCCCTCACAAAGTAAAAGTGACAGGTATTATGCTAGTCATTTTACAGATGGGAAAACTGAGACCTAGGGGCAGAGTAAGTCATTTACCTATGGGCAGAGAAACCTTGGTTAAACACAAAAACGTTAAATTTCTAGAAAACTTGGATCTTAAAAAAATACCAAACAGAAATTTGTGGAAGAAAAGAAGCCCACTAATGAGGGCTTGGGTACCTATATAATCCCTTCTAGCTTAGGGATACCCCAAACCTGTATTTTTTCTATTGGGTCTGCTCAGGAAGTCCTAGGAAATGTTTTAATGTATGAAGATCTGACAGCACATGATTTTAGTTTTCACCATTTTAGAAGATAGAAACCACTTCAGTACAAAAAGTAATATCATATTTAAAACAAAGAAAGTTAATGTGCTGTTGGGATTTCCTATCTTCCAGGATGAGAAGCAAGCCTTAAAAGTACCGATTTTCAAGAAACAGCTAAAAAATATCCCAAGTCCGGTTCACGTCTCTAACCACATGGCGCCGTTTTTTTGTCTCCCATTCTGGTCTCTCTTGCCCAGAGGCTCCTGCTTCTTCTGTTTCTTCACCTCCATGAACCTCTAAGAATCAAACATTTTTTTGTGGGCTGACTTCTAAGTCAGTCTTTGATTGTGCTGTCTTTACTACAAAGACTTCTAAGCAGACACTCATTTTTTTCAAATTAGGAAATCTACAGAGTCAAGAAGCATATAGCAGAGAACACTGGACAAAGCCTGGCCCCTCCGCTACAGACAGATCCTTCTGGAAGTATCTCAGGTCCCTAGGTAGCAAAACACATCAAGAGGCTTTCAATCCTCCCACCTGCAAAAGTACTTCTCAAACATCCCCTTTGAAGTAGCCCTTGTTCTCCACTCCAGGCCAGGGTACGAATAAAAAATACTACTGGAATTCTGATCTACAACAGCTACTGTGGCATAAATCATTTGACATTAAAATTATTCCCATTTAATGATATCATTCACTCTACTTTCTTCTGAACTTGTACGAGGAAATCACAGGTCCTCGACAAGCATTTGTTTTAATAAGATCATTTGATTAGGTATGATCTTAAGGAACACCCTCTGTAGTTTTATTCTAAAACCTTCATATTCGATGGCTTTAAAAATAACGTGGAGGAAGCAAGGACAGGATAAGAATGTACGAAACCTTTATCACAAATGTCTTTTTAATCATCAGCAAGTCTTTCTCATCTTTTCCAGGCTTCCAAGGCTAATATCCGCATCTCCTGATTCCCAGTTCAGGACTCTTTCCTCTCAAAAAGCAAAGAAAGCAGCTTAAAGGGAAATGAGGCACAGAGTCAGTCATACCTTCCTTGCAAGCACGTTGGCCAGCTGAGACACAGCCGCGTGGCCAAACAGAAACCGCACAAGCCGCTGTTTTCCCCATTCCATCCAGAAGCTCCACTCGAAGTCAGTCGGGTCCTAAATAGGCCGAAACAGGAGTTAATCAGAGGGATTTTCATACATCTTAGGCAGAACACAAACTCCAGTTAATCAAACAACCAGAAAGAAGGCTAATGAGAGCCCAAACTCCATAAAATGGCATTTATACACTTCTAGCCCGGGCACCACCACAGCCCCACCCACTTCTACTCTTCCCTCCAGCTTGGCTGGTCTCATTGCCGTTCTCCAAATAAGTGTCTTGTCAAACCTGATCCCACAGGACCCTCTGTAGAACAGAAACCATTATTATTCCCATTTTATAAAAGATGAAACAGAGGCTTAAAGAATTCAACACATGTATCCGGTGTCACACAGCTAGTGCAAGCAATGAATTGAGGTTATCTCAGGTTAGCCACTCGAACAAGAGAAACGCAAATTGGACGCTAATAAAATTGCTTAAGGTCAATCGTGTTAAATTTTGCTGTCATTTCAGGCAGGAGGATAATTTGATAGAGAAATTAACCAATTTCCCATAGGATTAGGATGAAAGAATGAGAGCTATGCTTCCCTTCCCTTCAGGAAGCTCTGTGTCCATTAGCACCCTGTGTCTGGACCTGTACCAGGCAGGGGCAGGTGAAAACTTCTGGCAAGACCAAACAGACGAA
Source organism: Ursus maritimus (assembly GCF_017311325.1). Taxonomy (NCBI): domain Eukaryota; kingdom Metazoa; phylum Chordata; class Mammalia; order Carnivora; family Ursidae; genus Ursus; species Ursus maritimus. The sequence continues at coordinate 93,867,299 of NW_024424452.1, forward strand.
CAGCTGGGAACTAACACCCAGAAGCCTTGGTTTGGCCTCAGGAGCCCCAGGGAGTCATGGTGGCCAAGTCGAGTATGGAAGGAATAAACAGTAATTGGCCACTCTAAAGTGGGCCGTTTACAAGGCTGGCCAATGAGCATCTCGGCACCACCATGATAAAGTGGGGATGTGAGATCCTCTGGACTTTCTAGTCAAATTGTGTGGGTGGGGAAGGAACCCCCTAGTGCTACTGATATTGAACAACTCAGCAGTCTCTGCCAATAAAACTTTAATTGGATTTAGAGGAAAATACTTTTTTTTTTTTTTACACGTGAGGATTGAGGGGCAATTTCATACCATTACACATATTATAAAACTTTTTTTCCAGAAGGTAAAATATAGATAGAATTTATCTTGATTCATATCAGACTATGACTGCACAGGTAGGAAACCTAGCAGCCAAGGTTGCAAACTTGTTTTGGTTTAGATCCCAGATCTACCCATGTACTGGTTATGATGATCTGGAGTGAGATGCTTTACCTCTGTGTTCTATCTGCTCATATTATCATATCACATTACTGATCTTCTGGGCTTTTTGTTGTTTTTTAAGGATTTACTTATTTATTTGACAGAGAGAGAGAGAGAGAGGGCAAGCTTGGGGGGTGGGGGCAGAGGGAGAGAGAGAATCCCTAGCAGGTTCCACGAGATCATGACCTGAGCCAAAATCGAGAGTTGGATGTTAAGTGAGAAAGTCACCCAGGCACCCCAGGGTTTGTGAAGTTTAAATGACAACATATATATACCAAAAGTTTAAAACAGTTACTGGCGTGCTACACTCACTAAAAATTGTTACCTGCGCTAACTGCTAGTCCCATGTACTTCCCATCCTATGTTAGCCAGCAAGGTTGTATCAAGCTTTTATATGGTGCCACTTTGTTTAAACATTTTTTTTCCATTTTCCAAATAAACACAGTTTTGTACATTATCAAATAACACATGTTCTCCACATTCAAGATCCTGATACACACACAAGCTGCTCATAGAGCCCCATCTCATCAAAATCATGGATCTGGTCCAGTTCCTTCCATTCAGAGATGACGACATCAGAGCCCAGGAAATGCCCACGCCACGTAGCCAGGCAGCAACAGAGCAGAGCACTCAAACCTTTAACCTGGCTTTTGACCCCGATCCAAAGCTCCTTTCCCCATCTCAAAAATTTCAAACTAGTGGAGAATAAATTAAATCAGGCAAACAAGCTCGAAGGTCACGTGATGATGTCACGCTAGGAAAATGCCATTTTCGTAACAAGGATAAAGGCAAAAACACTAAAAGCCAAGCTAGAATTTTTTTTTAATTCCACCTCAAAAATATTCCAACATTTTACCTTTTTAAATATGATGTTCTTAAACACTAAGAATTACACTTACAATTCAGAACCCCAGGCTTACTTATGCTTCAAAATTTTTCTGACTTTAATTTTTTTTAGCAGAAAAATGATATCTCATAAAATATAAGAAACCAAAAAGACGTTTATATTCCACCAGAAGGCCCAGGACTACTGGACACCCTGTGCTGGTTAAACCCCATCAACAAAAATTACACAGTCTTCATCATTAATTCCTTTTCAGAAAATATCCATTTAAAAGAAATAAAAACATTTCTCTCATGTCTGTCCTTCTCCATTTAAAATATTTACCTACAGGAAATAACCGGACAGAAAAGCTGAGCCAATGAACAGAACAAGAAGGCCAATAACTAGCGGTTAATGATTTGGGTAAGAAAAATGTTGACTCGCCTGCTTTTATAGGCAAAAACTCTACAGACACTGAGTTCAATCACACAATTCAAGGCAAATGTTGGAGCCTCAAATCAAGAGCGATTTTTTCATATTCTGTTCCTTCCCCATTTCCTTTCTCGACCCTGCAATTCTTAGTCAATTCGAAAACTATTCTTCAGTTCTCGAAGTGAGTCAGACATAGACTGAGGATACGTTCTAGCCAGACAGAACCAGGACAGCCGCTCCACAGAGAAAGGGGAGACTGAACTCCAAGGGACAGTTGTCCACATCCCATGCTCCATATCAGCGCTTCTCGACCTTCAGTGTGCACACAAATCATCTACACATCTTGCTAAAATGTAGATTCTGGCCCAGATTCTCACCTCTGGGATGGGGCCTGGGATTCTAGATTTCCAACCAGCTCTCAGGTGATGACATCTGCTGGCCTAGGTCCACAGGACGAGTAGCAAAGATCTAACACTGATTGTGCCTCCCTACACCTGAACGTGGGTCACCCCAGAGGGTCCTTAACAGCTCACCCTACCTCATATGATTCCCAGGCAGGGACACACTCAAGCGGATCACCTAATATTTACAAACCGAACAATCATCATCTTGCACACTATGGAAAGCTCTGAGCACCTAAATTCAAGAATTTTTTAGACGAATAAGTTAACATGCAGTTATTCATTCTGATGCTTTCAATCTACAACCAGGCGAAACTGAGAAGTCTAAAGCACAAGACAGTTCAAAAGAAAGGGCCCAGGTCTGGTATTCTTCACTGCCTCTTTCCCATATAAGAGAGCAGAGTTCTATCCTAGGCACTGTGAGAAACCCTACAAGTATTCCCCGCCTTGGAGAACTCACAGAACCAACAGCAATCCCCACCACCACCATCTAGATGCTGAAAATCTGCAAAGTGGGGGAGGTCACAGTGATATAATTCAACCACATATATTTGTATGAATGAGACCTTTCCTTCTCATATAAATCACTAATATTCTGGGTATGTGTTTTCTAATGATAACCTTCCAACAACCCTTCTAGTCATTTTTTCTAAAACCCTGTGTTACAGATGAGTTCATTGGGTGTCAGAATAGGTAAATTATTTGCTCAAAATTAGTAGGGGGGAGAGCAAGATTTCAAACACAGGCCTGTTACCAAAGAGGAAGTCCTTTTCCAAGATGTTCCTACTTGTGCTGACTCTTCCTGGACTCTCCTGTCGCCACCCAGACAGACAGACAGATGCACACACACGTGCACATACATGCACCCCACTATCTGACCAAATGGTCTCCAACCAAGAAGGTGCTCCCTTAATGCCACCATAACCACAGAGATGTCGGCTCAAGTGTGATACATTTGCCCCTCTTCCAGGTGGATCTCACTACACCCCCTTCTGTCATTCACATCTCAATTCCAGCCCCTTTATCATAGCAGATCTTATTCTAGTGCTTTTTATTATAGTTAATTCATGTATTTTCTCTCTAGGAAGGAAAAATGGCAAGTTCTTGAAAGTAAGAACCTTGACTTAACCAAATTTGTATCACAAATGCCCAACATTCAGCAAGCCTTAAAAATGGTTGGGGTGTGCAATCAGGCATATTAAGTTCTCATCACACTTCTGTTCCAGCACAAACCTGGGTAAGTCCCTTGGCTACCTGGACCTGAGCCTTCTTGCAGGTAAAATGAAGGGATAAACCAGCGTGATGTCTAAGATTCCCTTCAAAGAAAAAAAAAGAAAAAAAAAAAAAGATTCCCTTCAAAGAATTTTTTTAAAAAAGTTATTTTCCAGACTAAAGGAAAGAAACCCTAGTAGAGTGCTAGTCACCTGCCTACAGACTCAGTTCTGACCAAGTGCCCACTCTTTAGGAAAGGGGTGGATCCCCCATCACCCTCCCATGTGACCAATCCAGGCCTCCACCCTGTCGGTCTGCTCTGTTCCAGAAAGTCCACCACTCAACCAGCCTGCCCTCTTTCCCAGATTGGGAAGAAACTACTACTATATATTTAGTATGTAGTAGGATACTGCCCATAGCAAGATAAGTCAACTATCCTTAGAGAGGCTCAATATCACACGCCAGGTCCAACAGCCAATATATGACAAAGCTTGATATTAAAGCCCTAGGTCCAAGGCTGCTAAGTCTGTTATTTCATGTGATAAATACATACAGCATAAAAATGGTTGAGATAGTAAATTTTAAGGTACAGCTCAGGGGCATTAAGTCCATTTACACTGTTCTACAACCATAACCACCATCCAAGCTTCAGAATTTTCAGTTAGAATGTTCAACTGCTTGACTCAATAGAGTTAAATCTGACATTCATTTCTACACTTCTCTGGAACCTTGAAGGGAGAGTGGGTTGAGACTGCCATACAGTGATTTGTAGTATGTATTTGTACTATGTATTTGATAATACATAAACTATTTTACTCTGATAGCCCCAGAAACACAAATTCAAGAGTTTTTAAGTTCTATCCTAAAACAGAGAGATACTCATAGGTAAAATCTGAGAGAGTTGACCTGCTCAAGATCCCCCAAAGGATTCTAGAAAGTGGACTGAAAAGGGGTAAATCCATGGCTAACAAAAAGGAAACATGAACATTCAGAAAAGCTGCAACATCTAAAATGCCATGGGAGGGGCGCCTGGGTGGCACAGTAGGCTAAGTGTCCAACTCCTGGTTTTGGCTCAGGTCACGATCTCAGGGTGGTGATCCTTCAGGGTCATGCGACGGAGTCCTGCATCAGGCTCCGCACTCACTGTGGAGTCTGCTTAGACCTTCTCTCTCCCGCTCCCTGTGCCCCTCCCCACTGTGCTCACTCTTGCTCTCGCTTTCCCTCCCTCTCTGTCTCTCTCTAAAATAAAATAAAATATAAAATGCCATGGGAAAACAAACATCCTAACCTCCTCAAAATAAAATATTGGCTCTGTATGGCACCTTTTGCCCACTGGCTCAATCAACACTTTTCCAACATGACTTCCGAAACATTAGAGGTCAGAAGGCAAAAAACTACATTTCCCAGAAGTCCCTGCAGCTAGCTAGCATATCAACATGCACCCCAGCTTCTGATGAACAAATACACAATGACTTCGAAGGTATAAAAACATAAAAATGTATAGGCTGTGAGACTCTTCTGGAAGAACAGTGGTAGAGGCCCCTGTTTTCTGCAGCAGCATCAGTGGACACTCCAGGGTCCAGTCAGTCCAGAGGTGCGGCAGCTACCCTGTGTGGCAGTTTTGGCTAGCTTACCACAGCACTACCTACTCAAGCTGGGACCTCTGCAGCAGCCACAGCTCTGCTCTAGGAATCGCTCCTGGAAGTTCACTTGCTGCCTGTCCCTACAGTCCTTTTGACTACTCTAAAATCTCCTTCATCCCTACAATAAATTCCTTTCTGCTTAAACTGACTAGTGTGGTTCTACTGTCTGCAATGGAATCTTGATCAACATACTTTGGAAGGAATTTTTCTTCTGATTGCAATCCAGCTCCAGCTGTGTAACTGAACCCACTACGAATATAATTCACTTTGAAGAACACTATTCTGAAATAAGTCTATTCAGTGGAGGAAAACAAAATGGAGCAAAACACCAGGTAGGTCAGTCCAAGGAGGTTCTAGAACTGAACAATGAAGGCAGTGAGTGTGTCACATTCACAAAGTGCATCAATTTATATAGTTCAAACCCAAACAGAAAATGATCTACCTTACCCACCAATCTGTATTTTTCATTATCATAACTCTTTTTTCCTTAGAGAAAACAATAGAGAGCTGAATGTACTGTATATTACTGTTTTCCTTACCCTCATATCCAGCATTTTTCAAAAAAAGTAATATAACAGAAATACTAGATACTTTTGTGTATCTATTTCCTAAATAGCATCATGTTCATATTATTTACTTCGAGACCATACCTAAGATCTCATCACATTGAGCAAAAGTTATCTCTGAACAGAGAAAACCTTTTTGTAAGATACCTGAATCCAGAAATGTTTCCCTGCATGTTCAAAGGCAGCAAGTTCACCTTAATGGCCTATAAATCTCCAAAGGAGAAAGAAAAAAAAAAAGAGAGAGAGAGAGAACTAATTTGTAAGAATTCTGCACAAAGCAGCACGGCTCTCTGGATGAACTCAGGCTAATGATTCATTTAGCAATTATTGGCATAGTTTTATCTTTCAACAGAGGCTTTGCTATGTCTAAAATAGTTTGTACTAAATTATTTTACGTCTCACAATTTCCAGAGCCAACACTCTTCCCCCAACCAACATCTCCTCAAAGATAACATGTTTGGGGGCTCCTGGCTGGCTTCGTAGGTAGAGCACCCAACTCTTGATCTCAGAGTTGTGAGTTTAAGCTCCATGTTGGGTGTGGAGCCTTGGAAGGAAGGAAGGAAGGAAGGAAGGAAGGAAGGAAGGAAGGAAGGAAGGAAGGAAGGAAGGAAGGAAGGAAGGAGAAGAGGAAGAGGAAGAGGAAGAGGGAAAGGGAAAGGGAAAGGGAAAAGAAAAGAAAAGAAAAAGAGAAAAGAAAATGTTTTCACTAACAAAACTTTTTTTTCTATAAATAATAAAGTCTCTGCTTAAATGTGTTTGCCAGCCTGCACAGGTAAAGGAGACGCTCACAAGGGTGGGGATGCCACCAACAGGGCTAGCACAAACTACAACTATTCTACACTATATCATACCTAGTCTCTTAAGTGGCCCTCATGACCTAAGCCTCCATCCGTCCAGGGTATGATGGGAGCAGGGAGGTGTCCTACAGAAGAAAAGAGGGAGTCTCTCAAGACAACTTCATTAAATCAAGACGACCCAAATTCTTTGAATCTCTTCAGTCCAACTAACAATCTAAATTCAGTAACATTCTCTGGCTAACCCTCTACCTACCTACTTCCTAGAAATTGCTCCAGATTATGCAAGACTTATGCATATACTTGATCAAGCACGTATAGATTCTGTGTCCCTGCCTTGTCTACTCTATATTTCTCCTTTTCTTCCTAAAGCTAACAAAGAGAATCAAATTTTTAAAAAGAAATATTACATTCTGGTATAAAGTCAAAGGCACAAGAACTATGTTCTTTTCTCCAAACCTCTCAAACTGGAAAAACACTATATTTTCTACAAGGTATATGGAGAAATGAGTTGTAAACCAGTAATAAGGCTGATAAATAAGTTAGGGATCATGACAAAAAAAAAAAGTAATAGAACAGGATGGCTAGACAGCAAATTATTTACATAAGATTTCCCAGCTACAAACTCTGCTAATAAATCATGCCTCCCATTAGTGTCGCTTCTCCCAAATACCAAAAACACAAAGTGAGTCATAGTAACATGGAGAAAAAAATGCCCCCCCCACCCTTTGAGGGCCTTGGCCCCTAACACGGCCCTCCCACTCAGAGAATTTGCTTTCTGCTTAGGAAGTCTGCACACGTCCAAGAAAACTAGTTAATACACAACATCTCTGCAGTGAGCAAACAAGCAAACTGGAACTCCGTGTAGAATTCCCAAATGCTAGAGGTCCCCAGGACAGAAGGCCAATTAAGAAAGATTGGAACGATAAAAGAGAGAAAAAAGAAAAACATTTCTGTCATCTATCCAGGGGGACAGGAGGAAGAGTCTTCATAACCCCAGATATCATTTTTCTTCTTGAATTTTACACCCTGCATGAAAGACCAGGAAAGCAGGCAGAGTATGTGAAGGATTCTCCCACACACCTTTTCCATCTGTCCCCTTTGTCCATCAGCTGCCCAAGCTCTCAAAGAGACCCCCCCCCTGTGAAACAGAAAATACATATATTGGTCTCTACCCCCCAGTGCCCGCACAGAGCTCCTAAAACCCTTATAATTTCTTGTGGTAAGAACATTGGGAGAATTTTTTATTCTAATACTTGGTCTTTGACCCCCGGTTCCTGACACAGGGCTCCTAATTCCCTTGGATTTCTCTGGGTGAGAGGAGCATCTTTTGTTGTAATATGGTGACTCCTGGTGGGCTCCTGGATGAGGGCTGCTCACCGAAAAGACCAAGCCAGAATTGAGGCTTGGACTTTCTCACCCCCACCCCCCATTCTCCAGAGAAGGGAAACGAGCTGGAAATCAAGTGAATGATCACACCTATGTGAGAAAGCTTCCACAGAAATCCCAGAAGTACCAGTTTCACAAAACTTCCGGGTTGGTGAACTCATGGCAGTGCCAGGAGAGGGCTGCTCGTGGAAAGGGCATGGAAGCCCCACACCCCTTCCCACAGACCTTGCCTATGCACCTCTTCCATCTGGAAGTTCACGTGTATCTTTTATCATACCCTTCTCTAATAAACTCATTTCTCCCCAGCCCTCCCATGAAGAATGGCTAAAAACCCTGGATGTAATTTTAAAACAAATATAAGAAGACTGAAAGATGGAAAGAAGAAAGCAGCCTGGCTAGGAAGCTCAGGATTTGAGGAATGACATGAACAAAATAAAATAACTCACAGATGGGCTTCACAGTGGAGGTAGAGGACACGGGTAGAATCATCAAACATTAAGATAGGCCAATAGAAATTACACAATCTGAATAACAGAGAAAAATAGACTGAGAAAATAAACAGAGCCTCAGGGACCTGAGGTACAATTATAAAAAATATAATGTTCATGACACTGGAATCCTAAGAAGGGGAAAAAATGCGGGGCAAAAAAAAAATTGAAAGAAATTAACGGCTACAAATTTCACAAATTTGGCAAAAGGCATAAACTACAGATTCAAGATGCTGAATGAACCCCAATCAAATTAAATATACCAATTAAAAGAAAATGGCAGGATGAATTTTTAGGCAATGATCCAAATCTATGCTGTCTGCAAAAAATTCATTTCAAATATAACAGTATAGGTAGGCTCAAGGTAAAAGGATAGAAAAGCATACACCATACAAAAGAAAGCAGCAGTCACCATATTAATATCAGATCAAGTGGACTTTGGTGAAAGAAAATCACCAGGATCATTAAATGATGATAAAAGGGTCGATTCAACAAGAAAACATAACAACCTTAAATGTGTATGTACCAAACAACAGAGCTCTGAAATCCATAAAGAACTGACAGAAAAGAAGAAACAGACAAATCCACGATTACAGTTAAGACTTCAACACCTCTCTCTCTCTCTCAACAGTTGATATAAAACTGCTAGACAGAAAATCGAGGATACAGGAAAGCCTACCACCAACCAACAGGATCTAATCAACATTTATAGGACATTCCATCCAACAGCACCAGAACACACATTCTTTTTAAGTACCCACGGAACATTCACTAAGATAGACTATATCCTGAGCCATACAACAAATTCACAAATTTAAAAGAATTTCATAATACAGAGTATATTCTCTGACCACAATGGAATCAAATTAGTAATCAGTACCAGAAAGATTAACAGGAAAATCTCCAAACACCTAGAAATTAAGCAACATACTTCTAAATAACCCATGAGTCAGAGAGGAAGTCTTGAGGGAAATAAAAAAATAGAACTGAATAAAAATGAAAGTACGATTTATCAAAATATGTAGGATGCAGCTGATGCAGTGATGGAAAAACATTTATAACACTACATATTTATATTAGAAAGAGTCAAAGTCTCAAAACTCTAAGCTACCACCTCAAGAAACTAGAAGAGGAGCAAAATAAACTCAGAGCAAGTATGAAAAAGGAAATATAGATAAGAAATCAATGAAACAGAAAAATAGAGAAAAATTAGTGGAATGAAAAGCTAGTTCTTTGTAAAAATCAAGTTCACAAATCTCTAGCAAATGGACAAAGAATAAAAAAAGACAGCCCAAATTATGGATAACAGGAATGAAACAGGATATCATCAAGCTCCACAGATATCGAGGCTAATAAGGGATACTATGAACAACTCTACATACATAAATTTGACAACTTAGATAAAATGGACAAATTCCTTGAAAAGCAAAACTACCAGAACTCACCCAATACAAAATACATCATTTTTTTTCTTTTTTTTAAGATTTTATTTATTTATTGGACAGAGAGAGACACAGCGAGAGAGGGAACACCAGCAGGGGGAGTGGGAGAGGGAGAAGCAGGCTTCCGCTGAGCAGGGAGCCAGATTCAGGGCTGGATCCCAGGACCCTTGGATCATGACCTGAGCCGAAGGCAGACACTTAATGACTGAGCCACCCAGGCATCTCATATTAACATATTCTTAATAAAGAAGAAAAATCCCATGATATCAATTGATGCAGAAAAATTATCTAACAAAATTCAACACTCATTCATAAAAACTCTCAAAAAACGACGAACAGAGAAGAACATCCTCAACTTGATAAAGAACGTCTATAAAAATATCCAGAAACATCGAACTTAATGGTGAAGACTGAATGGTTAAGAATAAGAAAAAGACAAGGATGTGCACTCTTGTCACTCTTATTGGATGTAATACTGGGAATCCCAGCCAGTACAATAAGAAAATGCAAGTTATACAGATTGAAAATGAAGAAATAAAACTGTCCTGATTTGCAGATGACATGGTTGTCTATGTAGAAAATCCCCACAAATCTATCAAAAAAGAGGGAAAAAGGGGCGCCTGGGTGGCACAGCGGTTAAGCGTCTGTCTTCGGCTCAGGGCGTGATCCCGGCGATCTGGGATCGAGCCCCACATCAGGCTCTTCCGCTATGAGCCTGCTTCTTCCTCTCCCACTCCCCCTGCTTGTGTTCCCTCTCTTGCTGGCTGTCTCTATCTCTGTCGAATAAATAAATAAAATCTTAAAAAAAAAAAAAAAAGAGGGAAAAAAAGACTTCCTGTAATAAATGCGTTTAGAAAAGTCATAAGATACAAGACCAAAATATAAGTCAATTATACTTCTATATACTAGCAGTTAACATGTGGAACTTGAAATTAAAACTGTAAGACCATTTATAATTGCTCAAAAAATAAAATACTTAGGGGGGCCTAGCTGGCTCAGTCGTAGAGCATGCAAGTCTTGATCTTGGAGTCGTGAGTTCAAGCCCCACACATGGCATAAAGTTGGCTTAAAATAAAGATAAATAAATAAATTTAAGTGTTAAGAAAAATAAAATAGAATACTTGGGTATAAATCTAACAAAACATGTAGGAAATCTGTATGCTAAAAACTACAAAACACTAATGAAAGAAATAAAGAAATCTTCATGGGCTGGAAGATTCAACATAGTAAAAACCTCAATTTCCCCCAAATTGATCTAACATTTTAATAGAATTCCTACCAAAATCCCAGCAAAATGTTTTGTAGATATAGAAAAGCTTGTTCTAAAATGTATATGAAAAAGCAAAGGAACTAAATGAGCTAAAATAATTTTGAAAAAGAATAGAATTAGAATGATTATATAACCTGATTTTAAGACTCACCAGTAATCAAGAGAATGTGGCATTCGTGGAAAGACAGATACACAGATCAATGGAACAGAAATCAGAACTGAGAAATAGAGCCATATTAGTCTGGCCAATTGATTTTTGACAAAGGTACAAAAACAATTCAATGGAGGAGGAATAGTCTTTTCAATAAATGGTGCTATAGCAACTAGACCTACTATAGCAAAAAAATAATAAATAAACCTTTACCTAAGTAATACAAAAATTAACTAGAGTGCCTGGCTGGCTTAGTTGGTAGAGCGTGTGACTCTTGATCTTGGGGTTTTAAGTTCAAGCCCCAAATTAGGTGTAGAGATTACTTAAAAATAAAATCTTCTAAAAAAAATAACTCAAAATGGATCATGGATTTAGACGTAAAATACAAAGCCATGAAACTTTTGGGAAAAAAATGGAAAATCTGTGGACCATACAACCAGGCCAAGAGTTCTTAGAAATGACACCAAAAGCATAATCCATAAGAGGAAAAAAAAAAATCAATAAACTGAATTTCTGTGGAAGACCCTAAGAGGATGAAAAGCAAGCTACTGACAGAAAAAAATATTTGCAAATCACCTGACAAAGGACTAGTATCTAGACTATATAAAGAACTCTCTATACTCAACAGTAAAAACAAAACCACCCAGGGAGGAAATTGGCAAAAGACATGAACAGTATTTCACCAAAGAGAATATATGAATGACAAGTAAGCGCACAAAAAGATGTTCGACATCACTGTCCGGGAAATGCAAACTAAACCAGGACCTATCACCGCATATCTATCAGAAAAGCTAAAACTTGAGTGTTGATAATACCAGATGCTGGCAAGTATGCAGACAAACTCAGCATCTCATGCATTGCTAACAGGAAAGTAACATGGTAGAGTCATCCTGAAAAACAGTCTGGACAGCTCTTCGTAAAATTAAACATACACTTATCATACAATCCAACAATCAAGCTCCTGGGTATTTATCCCCAAAAAATGAAAACTTACATCCACACAAAAACCTGTATATAAATATTCATATCAGATGTACTCATAATAGCCAAAAACTAGAAACAACCAAAATGCCCTTCAACGATGGCGTGGTTAAACTAGTTGCGGCCCATCTGTGTTGTGGACCCTGCAACAAAAACGAATGAATTCCTGATACACACAACTCAGATGGATCTCAAGGGCGTTACCCTGAGTGGGGAAGAAAAACAAAAAGGGTGAGCCTCAAAAGGTTACATACTATAGGATTCCATTTGTATAACATTCTCCAAATGACAAAATTATGAGATGGAACACCAAACAGAGGCCTCCATGGGTCAGGGGTGGGGAGAGCAGGATAGGTGTCTCGAAAGAAGCAGCAAGAGGGAGTTCTTTGTGGTTCAGTATCTTGCTTGTGATAGTGGTTAGGGGACAGCAAAGGAAAAGAATGGGACTGTACTCTAAGTCCCAATATACAAAAGGGGTAAAACTGGAATTTCTGCGATTGAACCAGGACAGGGTGTAGAGACCGGCAGACTTCTGCTTCGCCCCCTAATGGTGGCTCCAGAAGCAGCTGTGAATACACAGGTATTTGAAGACTCTCCAAATGGATGACTCAGACTTCTCATTTGCATACCCATAGTACCCTGCATAGAATACAACCTTTTCAAATTTAAAAGAATATTTCTTCCAATTGGACATTTCTAGCTATGAGAAGTTTACTTACAGAATTTCTTGTGCAAACTAGGTAGGGCGTAGCACTCATGGATAAAGAGCTACCATCAGTGTACTAGGAGTTGCAGTTACTGGAGTAGTGAGATCGAGGGGCCCATATTTATACTCTGGTTTCTCTTCAAATCGTATAAATCTTTCGCCTTTTACTAAAGATTTCCGTGGGGAGAAACAATTCTGAGTCTTTGGCAAATTTTTTGAGGCCTTGTTCTAAACAAGGCTATGTCAGTTGTTGTAATGAAAGACCCAATCTGAAGAAAGGAAAGGGTATTTATTTAGTGCAATATTCGTTCTATTATCAGTCTGTGACAAATGAACACTGGTATAGCTCTTGAATTTATATAATCCCAGTTAGAAACACCTGCCTGCTATATAATGATCTTGACACACTTACCTGTGTGGTCAAGGGTTAATAAAAGCCCAAGAAATGTTAAAAAACATACATTGTGGGTTATGTCTCAGAGTCTCCATTGTAAGACCTGGTATACAATCAAAGATTGGAGAATTTTTGCTTTCTGGTGCCAAATAGCTCAGAATCCCCCTCTCTACATAAGATATTATCTCTGGAAGGAACCTTCTATGCAAGGCAGTGGCATAAACTTCTCAAGAATCTTGTTGGGCTCACAGCTCTGGTTTCCCCTGCTTGCCTAATAAATGTCTATATGCGTGATATAATTTGGTCTGAGGTTTGTTTTCATGAAACCCGGGAACAAAATTATGATCTACTAACTAGCCCTCACCCACCTGGAACAACATCTTCACATCTTCTCCCACGGACCCCATGGATCTCACTCCTACCCTGCAGCTGCTTCTAACTTCTTTTTAACAGAGACTTATCACCTGTCATGTCATGATTTTAAAAAGCAATAACCTTTTAAAGAATGCTGACAGACATTACTTTTAGGGTGTATACTGAGAGAAAGAAGGGTTTTCCCTCCTCCCCGCATCTTTCCCCAAATTTCAGCTCCAAGCCACAGTCCGAACTGCCTGGGCTGAAATGATCTCTGCTGCTTCTCTCTGAATCCTGTTAGAATATTTATATAAGATACGTTGTACAAATTAAGGAAGGAGTTAGCATTTGAACGTGCTAATCGGAAATCCAGTCCCAGAGAGCTGCAATTCGAATAATTCCAATATTGGTATCTAAAGCTGCACCTGAGAGTTTATTAGCATAAGCAATGTTAGAAATAATTTACAAATGAAAGAAATGGTGTTCAATATATGTGGGGGGTTGGCGATTTTCTCAGGCTCTAACACTCTTGTAAGAATGAGGCATGCACCAGAGCTTCTGGGAGAATCGCCCTAAGTCCAGCCCTCTGTGTCCCTTCGAAGACTTCCTGAGACTTTCCCTGATCAAACTAGCAGGGCATCTGCTCTAAACCACAGGGTAGGACTGCCTCAACTTCAAAGCCTCCTGAAAAGTGCTTGTTGGAGTACCTAAAGACAAAACAGAGGCTTCTTGAGCTTTCGGGAACAGGTTTGATGGCAAGTTTTGTACCTGCCTACTAATAAGGGTTGCACACATGCACAATTCAGGATCTAGACTCCTTCCTTACAACATACCACTTGGCAGCAAAATTATGGGACCGAAAGACATTTAATTCCTACATACGTCCAACTGTTAGAACCCACCAAGAATAAAACCAAAGAATTTGATTTTTGTTGAACCACCAAACAGGCTAGGGTCAGTTCAAAACATGACCCTTCTGTTCAAAGCTCAGCTCAAATCCACATCCTCCAGGTCCCTGGTCATTCCAAGGCTAGAAAGTCTCCCAGCAATTTTTGGCTATACTAACAAGAGACACTCACACACATGAAAACACTGACAAGAGACAGTCACACACATGGAAACTTTGTTCCATGTAATGCCAGGGCCGATTTTCAGGCAGGACACACAAACAGGGCCAGTTGTCCTGGTTGTATACAACTGGTATTCTCTTTGGCTTGATTGGTGCCTCTCCCCTTTGTCAAATACATAGTGCATTATCTCTTTTAAAGTGGTATGGAGGCCTGGCATTCTCAGACGGAGTGTAAGCAACTTGAGGAAAGAAACCACACCTGTCACTTCCCTGAGCCCCCAGCACACACTGCACTGCAGCCTGGGCCACAAAGCAGTTGGTAAGCAAACAGTCACGTGTAAGCTGACTGGTTTGTGGCTGAGAAACGTCTCACGCAAAACCTACATCCCCACCACAAGACCTGACTCAGCACCACCCTTCTCTCTACTCATCCCTCTCCCACCCTCTCTCTCTGTCTCTCTCTCTCTCTCTCTCTCTCTCACACACACACACACACACACACACACACACGATCTTTTAGTTTTGCAGAGCTCCACTCCTGGTTCTAACTTCACCTTATTTCTCCTGGCTTCTTCAAGTGCCTTTATAATGAAATAATATTTGCTATGAACTAGTAGATATAAAAGAGAGGAGGGCAGAGCCAGGAACTTGGTGGCTAAGAGTCAATAAGCAAATCTGATGTGTACCCATTTGCACTGCAGATCCTATTTTTCTGTAAGGCAGAGAGTGACACTTGTTTTCTCTCCTCCCCAGGAAATCACTACGTCATTTTTCTCCTGCCTCACTGCAGATCTTCCCACACATCGAGAAGAAAATCCAGCAGGGCTGAGACTAGATAAGAGTGTGCTGACAGGTAAAGAGCGGGAGTTCTTTATGTGAACAAGAGGGTATCAAGCCCAACGTGTGTTCAGGGATCTTCCTTCCACCACCAGTCTGCGGGTTTCTTGGCCCTACCACGTGGAGATACTTCAGCCCACATTCTTTTTGCCTGGAGGGGCTGGCAGAGGGCACAAGAATCTGCTTCTGCCGAGCAGCCCCTCTGTGAAGGGGCAAAGCTGCATAAAATCCAATTTTCTGTTAGTAAGGACAGGCTGAAAGTTCTCACGCACAGCCGAACTGCTTATTAATCTGCTCCCATCGGATGGAGGGAGGCAGAGATATAATAAGAAACTGGAATCATCTCTGAGGGGCTACGGCTTAACGAAAATGAGGTGAAACCTAAACTCTCTAAACCTGCCAGAATTCAGACTCGTGCAACAAAGCCAATGGTGCTGAGGGACCGACGTTCCTTTACAATGAGCCCCCAATGACATAGGCGTGTTGGATTAAGGTTAATTCAACAAACACTACTGGACGTCTACTGAATGTCAGGCAGGCACAGGCAGAGCTGACAGATCCCCTGACATCTCAAACAGATAGCTGTTAGGTCACAGAGGTTCAGGAGAGACTCCTGGGAATGAACTCCTAGAAGAGAGAAACGATCGCAGCCGGAGGTTAGAGCGAGGGGAGAGGAGTCAGGGAAGGTTCCCTGGGGGCTGTTCCCCGAGCAGAGGGGCATGCTCACCAGTCTATAGGAACTGTCACGTGTAGGAAACATCAAGGCACCTTCAGGGGATGGCAGACAATCCTGTTACTTAGCAGCAAAGGGTGACCACAAGGATCTGAGGGGCCAACACAAGGTAGGGTCAGCGGACAAATGGGGCTGAAGGTCAGCTATGGAGTCTGCACTTTATACAGTAAGACATGGGAGCACGAATAGCTTCTGAGTAATATTATGAGACACACATCCCAGGACATTAACTGCAGGGATGCACAAAACCGTGGAGGAGTGGGGGAGGAGGTGAGGTAAGGTAAGGGGAGGTGCAGGGTGGGCAAGGCAGGAAAATCTCGAGGGTCCTAAAAGAGGCCCCGGAAGCAACCGTCCACTGCCTTCCGAATAAAGTCCAGACTCCACACATGGTGCCCAGAAGCCTTGTGGTCAGCCTCTGTCTTGTGCCATCCTCCTCCCGACACCCAGCCTCCCAGCCAAGCTACTCTCGCTCTCTCATCCAGGTCCGAATGCATGCCGTTCCCTTCACCCACCTCTCCCCACGGTGTCCCCTGGGCCTCAGCTGGAACTGCCATGAGTCCAGATCACATGCACCTTCAGCTTCTGAACATCAGCCACCTCACGGTCCAATCACCACCTTCCCCCAAACCCAGAGTCCAGCGAGGAGAGAGACTGAGCCCGGAACGTCCTGGCCTCCCAGCACCCAGCTCATCCCCTGGAAGCCTTACACGGTAGGTGCTCAAGGAATATCTGTTCAGTGAGTCAAACAGAGCCTGTTGTTTTTTTAAAGTACTAAAATACAGAGGAATTAAAAAATGAGCTGAATCTTAAAATCTTAAAATTTCGCATAGGCGAAACTTGAGTGCTAAAAACTGTGTCTGTACTTTAGAAAAGTACCTCTTTTCTCTTCATATTCAAAGACTTCAGTGATCAAGCTTCCCTTCTCTGATCTTGTCTTTTCTTCCTCACCCTTCTGACAGGCACTGAAAATTCCTCTCTGATTCTACTTCTGAAAGAACTTCTTATCTACAAGGATGCCCCCATTTCAGAACCTGCCACAGGAAGGAGCGTCCTCAGTAAAGAAGGAGGAACTGATTACACGTAAAACTTTTCGTAATACATTAGGCTTTCGAGAGCTCCCTTCAGTAGCAATCCCCATCCTGATTTAAATGCTTCTCTGTAGAACATTACCTGCTTGCCAGATAAGGGGAATCAGCAAATCTTAACTCTGAAACAAGGGTGTTTTCCACGGAAAGAAAAACATCACCACCACCACAAAAACACATCTCGGGCATCCATTCTGCACCAGGCATACCCAGGCTGGGTGCTCACTGTCCAGCATCTCTTTCCCTACAGCCTCCCCTTCCCATGCTCCAGATGAGAAAACTGAGGCTCAGAGGAGGTAAAGGATTTTCCAAAACGCAGTAAATTGCATTGTGAACTCAGTCCAACTCCAAACCTGTGCTCCTTCCATTATGCCAACTACCTTGAATCAGAAATAAAAGGGGAAAGAATTCATGACAGTACAACCCAACACAGAGCTTCATTCGTATCAGTTTGGTTCAGACCCTGTCCGGAAGCAAATTTACTACATCAAGCAAGGAACATGAGCACTAAAAAGTTTCCTCTATCGACTGGGACGACTAGCCAGAATACTAGCATGAAAAAAAGACAAGGGGACCACCAAACACCAAGACAGAGAATAGCCAGAACTGGAAAGGACCAGGCGGGACCTCTCCCTGGCCACCCCCAGGCTCCCAACACGCACCTGCTCCAGGGAGCCACGGGAGCCTGCGGGAAGGCGCACCTCCGAGCCAGGAAGAGCAGACACTTCAAAGGAGGCTGCAAATGTCTCAGCACATGGGACGTGAGCAGTGACGGGGGCACCTACACAAGCTCCCCCCACCACAACTGGCGTCTCAGCAAGTGCCGTCGGCTTTATGCCAAAGAAATTACCAGGCCCAAAGGCATTCCTGATTTGGGCTATGATCCTCCAAACTCTAACATCATCAAAAATTGGAGGACTGAGCGTGGTCAGCCCCAGATCCCCTTCACTATCCTCAGTGAAGCTTCGACCTCAATCGGCATCTCCCTAACACCTCCCTGCCTTTTCCAATCACAGCGAGCCCCTCGGGAACAACGGCTCTTCTACTGATGACCCCGCCAAGTCCTACCACTCTGCGGAGCCTGGCTGTACAGGAGCAGTTTGGGACAGCCTGTGGCGCGGTGGGCGCTCCCTGCTCTGACTGTAAACACCGCCGCACTCCGCGTTTCCCTACACGTCTCTCTACATGCAGTTAGCACCGGCGCATTGTACTCCAATGTTACAACTTGGCGCAATGACATTCAATAAAATAGTCACCTATTCAAGGCACTAAAGATACAAGATTGATTAAATCCCAGCCCTGTCCTTGTGGGACTCACAGTCGAGTGGAGAATGGATAATATAAAACACAACTGTACAAATACATTCATCGTCATACGGCACAAGACACAGTCGAAAGCATTAAATCACATCACCGTATCTGTTTTCTTCATATCATTTAGCTCCATCTGTGGCTGTTAGGTTTGTTCATTTACTTACCTTCGATCTGTCCCCATTAAGAGACAATAGGACAGGAACCTTGTCTGCCTGGTTCACTATCGTGTCCCCAACACTCAGTACAGACTTGGGCCCAGAAACATACTCATTAAAAGTAGTATTGTGGAAAGGGATAAAGAGAGAGGCAGGGAAGTGTCAGGAACGATGAGTACTAACCCCAACTCAGAGGTCCAGGCAACGCTTCTGTGACAGGGAGCCAACTGGGCTCAGATGTGAAGAGGGAATAAGGACCAGGCACGGAAGGGCAGAGACAAAATCCAGAAGAGGAAACAGGCTGAGCAAAAGAAACGGCAAATCAGAAATGGCAGAGGCTGTTTGGGGAGAGCCCCTAAATACTGCCGTAAACACCTGTCAGTGCCTGGAGACATTTTTGATTGTCATGACTTGGGTCAGGGCTTGCTGCTGGCACGCGCTAGGCAGAGCCCAGGGAGGCTGCTGAACGTCCTACAATGTACACAGCAGCTCCCCCACAACAAAGAATTATCTGGTCTAAAATGTCAGTAGTGCTGAGTTTAGCAACCGTTACATTTAAGATACGGACTGATCAGAAAACATTAAAGATTTTTTCTAAAGTTCACAATTCCTACTCTCACCAAATATCTTCTTTTGATTAGAATTTAGAGCAGGGTGGCATTTGCTTACCACCTCCCATAACCTCAAAGAAAGGAAATATATATCAAGGAGTGTCCAGAACCAACAGGTCTGTATGTTAGCTGAAATGAGACTTTCAGCAGATAATCTGTGAACTTCCTAGCACTACATTTGGCCCCGGGTCTGTTTTATGATCTTCGCCAGGGGCACAGTATCAACTGCCCTCATCTACTGACTATCCACCAGAACTCCTCATTTTTCCTCTAAATTCTAAGACTCCAAACTACCCACCCCATTTCAAGGGATGAGATATAGAAAGATGAGGCCAACAAGAGGTACTCAAGAGCACCAGATCGATGAATGGATGGTCAGATAAACAGAGGCATGGACAGATTTTTCAGAATGGAAAAAGACTGAGTCCTTGGAGCTCCGAGGACATGTATCTGTGCCTTGTGCACTTTTTCATGAAGGCAGGGTTGTCCTGAATGTTGACATCCCCTGACCCCATGCCCGGTTATAGGGGGTGGGGGGGGGGTCTGTCGTGGAGAACACTTAGCAAAGGTCATCTCCCCAGGACTCTACAGCCTGGGCAGGGAGTCAAGCAGCTAAACCTGAAGGAGTAGTGACAGGAGCTGGGAAGCGAGCAAAGACAAAGCCCCTTTGTCTGGAAGTGGCACACACAGCAGGATGGAGCCTTCCCCTTGACAATGAAATCTGCCGCAGCTCCCGAACTTGCTGGGACCTGACCCTCTGTTCAACTGCTCATCCTGCCTTGCAATGGCTTCTCTTCTCAAGAGCCAGAAGTCTCTTAGTCTAAAATGGGTTTGTTTTTGCCCCTGGCAAACAATTCAGTATTGTCTGAAATGCCTGAACTGTAACCGTAAGAGGGGGAAAAATGGAGAGAGAGATTACCATTTTTTCCTGTTGTAAGAGAGCCAATAGTGAAATATTTCTAAAGAGTAGATCTTAGACACTCACGAGGGCTATCTCCTGCTACATCTCAAATTCCACCAAGACAAAAGTTTCCCAGATTTCATCATCTCTGAAGTGGGCACAATCCCATCCACCTCACAGTCTTATTCATACCCTAAAAGGGCTTATTTAAATCAGAAACATTTACAAATGGATGCAATGAATGACAAGTCAATTTGCATCCAACTTTTCAGGGAAACTTCTGGTGCGTAGAACAACGAAAGCCAAGCCGGGAATGGCACCCCACGCGGGGCAGGACATTCTTCCCAGTCCCACAAGAACATGGGCCTTCCATTGAATACAGCGGCTCCACACAGAGCCAGAGCTGGAAAGAAGGGACAGATTACCCCCAGAAAATCAAAATGGAAATTGAAGTATATTTGCTGCAATTCTAAGCAAGACCTGCAACTCTCACAGTAGAAAAATATCAGCATAAGCAGTGCCCAGCCTGAAAATGAATGGTCTTCCAAAAGCTCGTTTGTAAGTTGGGTGTTTGGAACTTGGAATACAAGCATTATTTTATGTCCCAAGCCAGCCCACAAACACTGATTGAACTTAAAATATATCTGGCACACTGCATAGACCGAAAACAGTAAAAAGCAATATGTTATATCATTTTAAAAATCTATCAAAATAAAAAAAGAAAAAGAAAAATCTATCACAATGCTTAGAAAAACAAATACACAGCTCATCACTAGCCAAATACAATAGTAATACAAAATACTGAAACCAGGTTTGAAAACTGAGAAGCTTTATCATTTATCCACTAAGTACCTTCTTTAATCCTCCAAATAAAGTGCCAATCTCCAGAGCAAACTGTCGGTCCAGCTCCTCTTCATGTTCTGACAAGAAAAACAGTGTTTCATTAGTCAGTTTTATTTAAAAGTGGGTTGGTTTCATAGGAGAGGCACTAAGAGAAACTGGACTACGTTCTGGAAAAGCTGCCTGTGGCCTGAGCTACAGACATGGAGACAAGTCAGACTCTTGACCTTCCACTCCAGTTTCCTGTGACCTAAGTTCCTGGAAATACGGAGTGGGGCTGATGGAAATGTTCCCTTCAACTTGTAGTAAGGGTCACAAATGGAAAGGGATCCAGAGAAAAAGCTTCCAGCACCAGGAACCAAGGGGGAATTAGTGCAAATACCTCACCTGTATAGGTGGTGAAAAATTATTTTAAACAGATCACGCCACAAAATGATAGTGATCATAGCCCCATGATATGGACACAATGTTTATGAGATTTATAAAATGAAATCATATAACAGTAATAAGTATACAATTGGTTTAAGACAAAAAGTATAACAAAATATTCATTCAAATATTTCTTAAGGGTGTGCAATAACCAGGCACATGTCGTGATATACCATGGCCTTTGCCTGGGGCTCATGGTACCCCAGGGAAGAGAGACAAACCAGTCATGATAAATTGCAATAGTGCTCATGAACACCATGTAAGGAGGAAAGAAACGCTAAGTTGCCTATGCAATGTCCCGTATGCAGCCCAATGGGAATGGATGGAGCTCAAAAGTGTACTCTAAATTGGAGGTGAAGACTGGGGGGTCCTCCGCATAAGGGTAGTGATGAAGCCACCAGAATGTCTGAAATCGCCCCAAAAGGCTCAGAGTATACAAACAAGGGAAAACCAATGCTTATCAGACCAACAAACCTACAAAACCACAGAAGAACCAAACAGGCACTACCCAGAAAGATTGCAGGAAAACCAGGAGAGTGTGTAGTCATTAAAACATAATCCTGAAAGGACACTGGTTTCATAGTAGGATCCAGGGGCAGATTCACACAAACTGGAGGGGCCCCAGCCTCCAACCACGGGCAATACTGCCCCTGGGAACAACAGGAAAGGGTGGGGCGGTGAGCACTGGCCCAGGGTGCCACGTGGCCCAGCTCCAAGACACATTCCCACTGCATCCCACCCGGTCCAGGGGGCGCTGTGGAGCTGTGTGATTGCAGCAGGGCTCTGGTCCTTTCTGTTACAGCTGCATACACGTCACGTTGTGTGTGTGCACACGCGCTCAATTGTGCACAGACTCAAGTCCCAGGGAAGAGCCAACAAACAAACAGCAAACTACTGCAATCCAACAAAGACCTCCTAAAATTCATTAACACAAAGAGGGTGGAAAACCTCTCTGCCTCTTGCCTCTTCTGTTTTGCCTTCACTTACATACAAAGAGCAACCTCCAGAAACATCAGAATTGTGCAGAACTGAAACAAAGCAGAAACGTGTTTGGAGTTTTTGGTTGTGTTTTTTGCTTCTTTTTTAAAAGAGTACATTCAGAAGCAGTGAAATTTACATGGTAAAGCACCGGACTTCCTGAAACTGGAACGCAGCTCCCTCTAGTGGGAAAAAGGAAGCCTACGCAGGTAGGAAAATAATGAAATCCTGTCTGGGGCTGACCAACTGAAATACTGAGACACAATTTTAAAAAGTAAGAAAAGATTAATTTTAGCATATTTTATTTATTTCAACACGGAATCAGTATTAAACAATTACAAATGAGTCATTTTACATCCCGTTTTCTTACTAATTCTTCAATATCCAATATACATGTTATCCTTACAGCACATCTCAATTTGTAAATAACAAGCCACATCTCAATACGTAAATACAAGCCACATTTTAAGTGCTTGTACAGCTAATGGCTACAGTATTGGACAGCACAGCTCTAAACCAAAAATCCTCTCTCAGGCTTGGAGAATTTCTGTAACTCACCCTTGTCTGATTTCTTGACATTAACAAATGCTATACAACATACATGCGCAACCTCTTTGGAATTCACTGTCTTCAAACTGCCTTAAGTTAGGTAAAAACGCGCTGCTACAGAATTTGGTTGATACAGGAGAACGGCAGCTGAGAACGTGTAATGGAAATCTTTACCTAAAGAGCTTCGGCCATCAGAATTTCTCTGATGAGACCCTTCAGCTAGAGATCCCATATCCTCACTCAGGACTCGGGACAAAAGTTTTCATCATCCCTCACATACACTCAAGCAAAAGGACCCTGCAAACGGAGAGAAGCCTTCTCTGCCTGCGCAATTTTCTCCATACCACACAGGCCTGACTGTCGGGCAGAGCCAGCTCCTTCTTCGAGGTGCCCTGGTTCTCGATTCAGCGCTCCACAAAACTGCCTCAGAGCACAGAAATGAAGCGGTTTCTGTTGATGAGCCCTCATTACTAAATCAGCTGTTGATTCTCCCCACTCCGACCACCACCCAACAAGAGGATACATCAAAGCCCCATTCTACCTACTGAGTGAGAGGATTTGCATTTTAATCGATGCCAATGAGCTGTGGTGGTAAACCATTTACTTAAGAGCACTAACTAACCTACCCCTTTCACCCTCAACATTTTGATAGGAAACCATTTCTGGGGTGGGGTAGGGGTAATTAGAGGGCAATAATCAGGAAGAGGAGGAAACACATATACACCCTCGTCTGACACAAGCCACTGCCAGGGACTAGCACACCCAATCATAGCTTAACATGTCCTGCTGTTTCTATGCATTTGAAAAATTCCAATCAGCTCCTACTGATTCTTTATTTCTCTAGGAAGCCGCTGGGTACAGCAGACTGTGGCAGTAAATGAGTAGAGAAAGGGAGCAGAAAAGATGGGCTTCTCCAGATAAGAGAATTTAATGATAGCCAACTCCCAAAAATTCATATATACAATGTCATATAGAAGGATGACAGGTGCTGGTTTTCCCACGACAACTCTTGAGAAGCGCCCCCCCCCCAATTCCCACTCAGGGAATGAAAAGTTGATGTAGAAATAGCCCAAGCAAAAGCAAATCATATATGTAAATAGGACACGAAGCGACATATAACATAAATGGCCTTCAAATCTCCCTAATAAGGCTGCTCACCTGCTACTCACCTGAAAGAACTCTGGGGTCTTTCAAGGAAAGCCACCAGGCACGTGATTTGCCTGGGAATCCTTAAGGCTCTGGAGAGAGGGGGAAGCAGCTCCAGATGGAGATGGAAACACTCAGGCAAAGAGGAAGCCATAAGCTCTGGGCATGTTCTTTTGTGTTTGACAGGACAACAGGGAGCACTGGCTGGAGGAGTGAGGAGCTGTGAAGTCTAACACTGAGGGTTGCCCTCAAATGCCCTACAGCTGAGGCCCTGTCCCAAGTCACTGTGACAAGTTTACTATAGGTGTTAAGAAAGTCAACTCTGGGTGCGGGAGCCTGGGTGGCTCAGTTGGTTAAGCATCGGCCTTCAGCTCAGTCATGATCTCAGGGTCCTGGGATCAAGTTACCTGTTGGGCTCTCTGATCAAGTGGGGAGTCTGCTTCTCCCTCTGTCCCTCTGTGCTATCACCACCCCCCAAACAAATTTTTAAAAAAACAAAAGAAAGTCAACTCTCGGGGCACCTGGGCGGCTCAGTCAGTTAAGCATCTGCCTTCAACTCAGGTCACGATGCCAGGATCCTGGAATTGAGCCCTGCATCGGGCTCCCTGCTCAGTAGGAAGCCTGCTTCTCCCTGTACCCACTCTCTCTAATAAGTCTTAAAAAAAAAAAAAAAAAGAGAGAGAGAGAAAGTCAACTCTCTGGAAGCCAACACTCCACCCCCCACCCCAAGGGCCCCACGTCCACATAGGAGGAGAAGGCCCATGCAAGCCTGAGCAGAAGGGGTGGGTCAGCAAGCTTGAGTTCCCAGTAGGAAAGCAGGAGCTCTAATGTTTCCTACAACCCCTGGCCAGAGGTGAAAGGGGAAACAGGGTGAACTATAGCAGGAAGCACTGCCAAACAGATCCCTGAGCCTGAGTGTGACACACGCTATTGATGCCGGCCATCAAGGCAGACTGCCCAGTCCTTGGCTTTTGGGTCCTTTCACGGAAGACCTGTTAACTGAAAGGCCCCTGGTGGCCCCTCCCATGGTTCCAAGGGCAAGGCCAACTGTTCAAAGACAGGACCAGGGGTAGCCTCAATTACCCCCCAGTGCTGCTCACCCTGAACTGGGCCCTACAGAGTTGCCAGCTGTCTTGCAACCAAATTCCTCCAGTCACAAATGCAAGTGGGAAAAACTACCTTCTGACTGATTACAAAGCCCACCCCTCGTGAGTGGTTAGTGTGATATATTAACACAAAGAAGAATCTAAATGTGCTATCTCCTTTCCTTATAAACTGAGACTAGTGATAAGTGATAAGAACAGGGGAGTTTAGGAATAAACAGAAGGTAGAAGGTGAAAATGCTCAACTGTAATTGCATTCCACTCTCAGAACACCTACTATATACACAAAGAATCTGGACATGGCAACTCAAATCATTTGTTCACACTTGCTTAAATATCGGGGCTTCCCGGGGCTACAGTTTATTTAGAGAAACATTAACCTCTGCTCACTCAAGACTTTTAAAAATGAAAATAAAGTGTCTGTGAAATGGAAATGCAAATTTATGGAAAATATCACTCTGTTTACAAAAATGTCCCTAATGTGCAACTTTTTAGGAAGAAAGCCACGGCATAAAACTTGAGCCTGGGCTCTGGAAAGCCAAAAGGATCTAGGATGGCCTACTGTTCAATAGGGAGTAACTGTCACGGGTGGGGGGGGGGAGGTAGAATTCATAAATAAACCCAAGAGATCGTTTTTTGAAAAAAAAAAAAAAAAAAGAACAAATCCACTAAGTGGACAAAACCTTTGGTAAATTCCCTAAAACAGAAAAAGTGAGACCGGTGTGTTTCAAAACATTATATGATCCTCAACCGGATGTTAATACATTTGAAAATTTCAATGAAAAGGAAAAACGTAGGGGTGCCTGGCTGGCTCAGTTGGTGGAGCATGCAACTCTTGATCTCGGGGTTGTGAGTTCAAGCCCCACGTTGGGCGTAGAGATTATGTAAAAATAAAATTGAAAAAAAATATATATATATATACAAATTACTCAAACTGACAAGAAAACCTAAATATAACCTGAAATAACTAAAAGACCCTGAAGTTTTCAGTGAATCTATTTCCAAAGACTCCACGCGTAGACAAACTTACAAGTGAATATCGAACTCTGATGCTGACATCTCGTACGCTATGTGAACAGTTTCATAGCATGCACAAAAAAATGAAAAACTTCCCCATTCATTTTATAAAGATAACAATGTTGATATTAAAATCTGATGAAATGAAAAATAAAACTACAGGCCAACCAATCTCACTTAGAAATCAATAATTTAAAAAAAACTTGGAAACAAGCAGTGTATTTAAAACTACCGTGGTCATAGGTTGGTTGTAGGAATGCATATAAGCCGTACTGGAAAACGTATAACTTTAGAACATGTCAACAGCTTGAGAGGGAAAAACTATGCAATCATTTGAATAGGTGCTTTAAAAATGAATTCAGGGGCGCCTGGGTGGCACAGCGGTTAAACGTCTGCCTTCGGGTCAGGGCGTGATCCCGGCGTTGTGGGATCGAGCCCCACATCAGGCTCCTCTGCTATGAGCCTGCTTCTTCCTCTCCCACTCCCCCTGCTTGTGTTCCCTCTCTCGCTGGCTGTCTCTATCTCTGTCAAAATAAATAAATAAAATCTTTAAAAAAATAAAAATAAAAATAAAAATGAATTCAACATTTACTGCTGATTTTAAAATTTTAGTTAAAAGGAGCTAGCCAGATTCCTTAGCACGATTTAAAAAAAAAAAAAAAAGCAAAGTTTATTCAACTTTTCAGTAATGGTAGAAACAATATAGGGATTTCCATTGAAATTAGAATTAAAATAAAAATAGCATTCTTTCCCAACTACTATATTGTTCTAAAAGTTCCAGCTAAGCAATAGATAAAGCAAAACCATTAGTATGATCTGCAGATGATAGTATCTAAACACAAAAATTAGGAAAATCAAAAATAAGTTAATGGAACATTAAGAGAATTCAATAAATTGTTGGAATTTAACATACATAAACCAAAATAAATACCTTTAGACCAGAAATAATCAATTACAAATTATAGGAAATATAACTGGAAAATTTCCCAATCACAAAAGGAAAAAAAAAAAAAGACTCAAAAAATCTGAATAGGAATTTTAGCAGGACCTGTTTTTTTGTGGGGTTTTTGGGGTTTTTTTAAGATTTTATTTATTTGACAAAGAGAGAGACGGCAAGAGAGGGAACACAAGCAGGGGGAGTGAGAGAGGGAGAAGCAGGCTTCCTGCTGAGCAGGGAGCCTGATGTAGGGCTCCATGCAGGACTCGATTCCAGGACCCTGGGATCATGACCTGAGCTGAAGGCAGACACTTAACAACTGAGCCACACAGGTGCCCCTTAGCAGGACCTGTTATGAAGAAGACCAGCAACCTTTACTAACAGAAATA
The DNA here is from genome assembly GCF_017311325.1 of Ursus maritimus. Taxonomy (NCBI): domain Eukaryota; kingdom Metazoa; phylum Chordata; class Mammalia; order Carnivora; family Ursidae; genus Ursus; species Ursus maritimus. The sequence goes on from NW_024424452.1 coordinate 93,894,945, forward strand.
ACAGAAGACCCTGAATGAATAAAGAAAAAATACCGTATCCATGGGTGGAAAAGTACAATATTATAAGAATATTAATTATTTACAAATTAATTTCTAGGGTTCTTTTAATTCTAATTAAAACCCTAATGAGATTTTTTTCAGAACAGTGTCAAATATGTATATGGAAGAATAAACCAGTGAGAAAAGCTAAGTGAGGAAATGAAGAACGATGAGTAGTAACTTATTCCACCAGATACTCAAATATTTTACAAAGCATTTTTAATTAAAACAGTGCAGTAATGATGTATGAATTGATAGAGAAATCAATGAAACAGAAAAGACAGCTCCCCTACCCCAGTCTGGTGTATATATAAGAATTTAGCAATGATAGGAGCACCTGGATGGCTTAGTCGCTTAAGCAGCTGACTCTTGGTCTTGGCTCAGGTCTTGATCTCCCAGTCTCGGGATCGAGCCCCACTCTGTGCTGCGTGGAGTCCGCTTCACATTCTCTCCCCCTCTCACCCTTCCCCCACTCACCCACATGCACATGTGTGTACATGCTCTCTAATTTAAAAAATCTTCAAAAAAAAAGAATTTGGCAATGATCAAGATTGCATCATAATTCAATATGGGAAGAAACAGTTAATCCTGTTTGGTTATCTATTTGGGAAAAAATAATTTAACTTTTCACTTCAATCATATACCAAATATATGTGAGATGGGCTAAAGAAGAAAGGCTCAACTGGCTGAGACACAAGAAGAGGGACACTCTCCAAAAGAAGAAGTATTATTGGCAAACCTTCCTGGAGAGCAGTCTGGGGGAGTCTATCAAGAACCTTAAAAGTATTCATGTAGCTGGACTCTGCAATGCCTCTTTTGGAAATCCTTCTTCTGAAAATCCTTCTGAGAAAAGCTATCAGGTATCATACAGCAATACAAACAGATTCCTTACAAACTAAGTGAGCTACACATTCAACTCATACAGATGGAATGAAAAGGAACAGAGCAAATCCAAAGAAACAATAAGAAATAATAAGAGCAGAAATCAGTGAACTGGAGAACAAAAGGAAACAACTGAGAAACTGAACAAAGCCACAAGCTGGAAAGATCCCGAAGCTCTCTGGCACCATTGATCAAAGCAAAAAAATAAGAGGAAGGAAGGGAGGGAAGATGATGTAAAACAAAATACACAGTAAGAGACGAAAGCAAAACTACAGAAACAAAAAAATTTCAAATACGCGTATTATGAACCGCAGTACCCTAGTCAAGTTGAAAACCTACACAATGCAGAAATCCTTGGAAAGCTACAAAATGCCAAAACAGGTACAAGGAGAAATAAACCTGAATATAAACCAAGTGGTCTAAGACTTCCCCTCCCAGCTGCTTCCCCAGGTGACCACCAATCACTCAGGTTTTTACTGATGACAATTCGACTCTTTTCAAGAACTGCATCAAACTGATAATGAGCACAACAATATACGGGCCTCCTTTAGGTGGGAGCATGAACTCTTTCAAGGTTACTGCAGGGCAGATCTCATCTTTCCTCATGTTAAGTGTACGCAGAGGGACATAAAAGTGTTTCTACATCTACCAAACCACAGGGGCATGAACTTGACACAGTGGGTCTGGATTAGCCACGAAGCTGCAGAGCTCCAGGGGAGAAGTCACCAAGCATAGCAGATCACCACCACCCCATCCCCAGTGTTTCCATATGACTTAGAGATGCTCTACGCCTGGCAGAGTCGGGAGGAAGAAGGGGTGTTCTGTTCAGTCCCTGCTGTGAATTTACCCAAAGATTCTATTTGACAAAGGCCATTAAAATCAGTCTGCTGTCCCTAATGGCCTGACAGCTCTGCTTCCCCAGACAGAGTGCCGTGAACAAGATGTCTGTTCCGCGCCCAGAGAAAGCAGCCGTGCACGTGCCCACTGGTGGCATTTCACTCAACGGGTAAGTTTTGAGCCTGTAATATGTTCTAGGCACTCTGTTTGCTCCAGATACAAACATCCCAAAGAAGTTTACAGAAGAGACAGTTTTCCCAGTGACCTACTTCTATCATGCGGCTAAGTAGCACTTTTTCCCGAATTAGACAGTATGACATGGAGCCAAGCAGCCTTAACATTGCACCATTAAACACACTTTGGCAAGACAGGGGGATCCGGCTTCCATGAGCTGAACTGGCAAAAGTATTAGAGAAAGAAGACATTTCTTGGGAGTAACCTGAGAAACCCTTTGGCACTGACATTTAAAGGAAAAACAGGATAAAAGAAGCTTCAGGCTAGGGAGTGGTCACTAGTAAGTCAAACAGCATGAAAGCCTCTGGATCAGCTGAGGTGCAGAAAAGCTTCCTACTATCCACAGAGGCAGCCCCTCCCACCGCCATCCCAGCAGCCAGCATGACACAGAAAGGAAACATTTTATTCCAGTATTTGGATAAAATTTTAAATTTTATAGAATAGACAGAAGGGCCTCCCCTTTTAAAGCGGGGTGCTTTAGGAATTAAATTATCGATAAATATAAGTGGCTGAATAGAACAAAATATTGGGCATCGAGTTGGACGCCTCTGAGTTTAAACCCAGTTCCATTAGAACTTATTAGATGTGTTTCTCTCATCTATGGAACATAAGAACTAGGAAGATCGGTAGGGGAAGAAAGGGATAAAGAAAGGGAGGGTAATCAGAAGGGGGAATGAACCATGAGAGACTATGGACTATGAGAAACAAACTGAGGGCTACAGAGGGGAGGGGGGTGGGGGAATGGGATAGACCGGTGATGGGTATTAAGGAGGGCACGTATTGCATGGTGCACTGGGTGTTATACGCAACTAACGAATCATCGAGCCTTACATCGGAAACCGGGGATGTACTGTATGGTGACTAACATAATATAATAAAAAATCATTTAAATAAATAAATAAATAAAAATAAAAACAAAAATAAATATTAAAAAAAAAGAACTTATTAGATGTGTGACCTTGGATAAGTTGTATTTTCAGCCTCTGCATCCTCATCTGGGTAAAAAAGGACAACACCCATGGTGACAGACTCCTAAGATGACTGCCACAAATCCATGTACGTGCACGTTGCTCCAGCCATAAAGAGTCTTTACCGCCCTTGAATCTGGACTGGGGCTGTGATTTGCTTTCACCAATAAACGAGGTGGAAGTGGACTGTACAACTTTCCAGGCTGAGCTTCAAGAGATCTGCAGCTTCTGCTTTTGTGCGCTTGCAATACTCCCCTCTTGAACCCAGCTGTCCTGTGAGGAGAAATATAAGCCATGTGGAGAGCCATGCAGAGAGAACCTCTGCACACTAGCTGACAGCCCCCCATTGAGGTCTTGGCTAGCCACATGAGTGAGCCACCAGATGACTGCAGCCCCCGCTAACAACACACACAGCAGAGGACCTGCCCTGCTGAGTCCAGCAGAGGTTTGTTAAAAATAAACTCACGGACAAAGACTCACAAAAATGAGTTAGTGTAATCTATAACATCAACAAGCCAAAAAAGAAAAACCGCATGGTCGTCTCGATAGAGGCACAAAAAGCATTTGACAAAATCCAACACCCATTTACAATTAAAAACTCTCAGCAAACTAGAAATAGAAGGGAACTTCCTCAACTGGATTAAGAACATTTACAAAAAACCTACAGTGAACATCATACTTCATGGTCAGAAAGCATTCCTGCTAAGATCAGAAAAAAGGCAAAAGTGTCCCCTCTCACCGCTCCTTTTCAGTATCATAATGGGAGTCCTAGATAGTGTGGTAAGAAAACGAAATAAAAGATATACAGAATGGAGGGTGCCTGGATGGCTCAGTTGGTAAGGCATCTGCCTTTGGCTCAGGTCATGATTCCAGGGGCCTGGGATCGAGCCCTGGTAGGGCTTCCTGCTCAGCAGGGAGCCTGCTTCTTCCTCTCCCTCTGCCATTCTCCTGCTTGTGCTCTCTGGCTCTATCTCTCTGTCAAATAAATAAATAAAATCTTGAAAGAAAAAAAAAAAAGGTAGACCAAATAGAAAAGAAGAAAGAAAGAAAGAAAGAAAGAAAGAAAGAAAGAAAGAAAGAAAGAAAGAAAGAAAGAAAATTGTCTTTGAATTCAGATAATACAAATACCTATGTAGAAAATCCAAAAAATCTACAAAAAAACTCTTGAAACCAGTAAGTGATTATAGCAAGGTTGCAGGATACAAGATTTATGTGCAAAAGTCAATTACTTTCCTGTACATCAGCAATGAACAAGTGAAATTTACAATTAAGAATATAATACCATTTACATTAGCACCCTAAAAAGTGAAATACTTAGGTATAAATCTAACAAAATATACACAAGTTATATGTTAGGAGAACTAGAAAACTGATGAAAAATAAAAAACAAAAAACAAAAAAATTGAGAAATATTCCATGTTCATGGATAGGAAGACTCAATATTGTTAAGATGTCAGTTCTACCCAACTTCATCTATAGATTCAATGCAATCTGAATCAAAAGCCCAGCAAGTTCCCTTGTGGATACTGACAACATGATTCTAAAGTTTATATGGAGAGGCAAAAGATCCAGAACAGCAACACAATATTGAAGGAGAAGAACAAAGTCAGAGGACTATTACCATCCAATTTCAAGACTTATTATAAAGCCTCAGTATTCAAGAGACTGTGGCATTGGTGAAAGAACAGACAAATAAATGAATGGAACAGAATAGAAAGTCCAGAAAAAGACCCACATAAATACAGTAAACTGACCTTTGACAAAGGAGCAAAGGTAATACAACACAGGAAAGATGGTCTTTCAACAAATGCTGGACCTGGACACCCGCATTCAAAAAAATGAATCTAGATGCAGATTTTACACCCTTCACAAAAATTAACCGAAAATGGATATTACAGATCTAAATATAAAATGCACTGAACTCTTAGAAGACAACATTAAGAGAAAATCTAGATGACCCTGGCTCTAGGAAGTATTTTTTATATATCCAAAACACAGCTCATGGTAAACTGGACTTAAACAAAATTTAAAATATCTGCTCTGTAAAAGACACTGTCAAGGGAATAAGGTGACAAGCCAAAGGCTGGAAGAAAATATACAAAGAACTATTAAAACTCAAGAATAAGAAAATAAGCAACCCAATTAAAAAATGGGCAAAAGACCTGAACAAGCACCTCACCAAAAAAGATTAGATATATATGGCAGTAAGCACACGAAGATGCTCCACATCACATGTCACCAGGGAAATGCAAATTAAAACAACGAGATACCACTGCACACCTGCGAGAATGGCAAAAATCTGGAATACTGACATCCATTTATGGAAAAGACTACGGATTAGCTAATATCCATTCTTTCCTCCTCTAAACAGAACCCTTGACTTTAACTGGATAAATGTACTTCCACCAAAGATTACATTTACTTGCTCCCCTCACAGCTGATGTGAGGGCTACAGGACTGGGTTCTAGCAAATGGTAGGTCAATGGAAATGACGTAAGCAACTTTCAAGTCATACTCAGAGAAGAGTCCTCAATGTCCTCCCCTTCCCTTCCATCCTTCCTTCTGGGAGAAAAGGGAACATGACAGCTGGAGCTGAAGCAGCCAACTTACATCATGAGGTGAAGCCACATGACAAAGATGGCAGAGGGACATGGTAGAAGGACCCAGGCTCTTTGATGCTATCTGGACACCATACATGCCTTGAACAGTTATGTTGGAGGCTGTGTTTCTGCTGCCAAGCCTACCTTCGAAGTAATATACCATCTCGTAGGGCGTTCTTAAGATTGAATGAGACAAGGTACATGTAGTATCTAATATGGTGCCTGACATAGAGCAGGGTTAGCTCCCCCACACGGGCCCTGGGAGCTCAGAGGCTCCAGAAGAAGGATGCAACTATTTGGCCAGCCTGGACAAAAGAACAGTCCTCATCTACTGTAGATGGTCTGTCTCTGCAACCAAGCCCATGGTTTTGAGTGGGACACATGTAGAATGGGAGAGAAGTCAATCCTGGGGATGCATATCCAAATCAGTCCCAGTGATACATAAGGAGGCAGGTATTCAAGCAGAGCACTCTTCAACTGTGCTTCCCAAAACCCACCTTTTGCCATCTTAAGTGACTTTTCAGAATACTCTGCCAAACTCCTCACATAAATATCCAATGTCTTTCACAGCTTCTCCCTGATTTTTGATCTAAGCTCAATACTACCACTGTCCCCTCACTCTCTACACTCCAGTCCCACTGAGTGGTTTGTAGTTGCCAGACCATGCTATGCTTCCCCACACCCCAAAGGTTTGTCCATTTGCCTGCAAACTCCTCTGTTTCCACAGATCCTCTGACATCTCCTCTACTCGGCTGGCTCCTGTTCTACCTTACGACAAAGCCCAGTAATCTCCATCTCCTCTAAAAAACTGTCCCTGACGACGGAAGAGACCATCATGGACCCTCCTCATTTCTTTCTCCCATTCTTCCATAGCATGGGAACCCTGAGTGGCACATGGCCACCAAGGTAAAGCTGATGTTTCCCAGCCTCCCAGCTGTGTCCATAAGACCTGGCACTGGCCAACTGGGGATGAGCAGAAGTGTGAGCGCCCCTTAAAGGACAGGAGGGTTCCCATCCCCTTTCGTATAGCCTGGAATGTGGATTTGGTGATGATTCTTCTTCAACAAGCATACAAAGCACTAAACACAGAAGAACAAAAGGATGAAAGGAGTCTGGGCCTCCAATACCATGAGCTGCCTCCACATGTCTGAGAGCAATGATGATGGAAGAGAGATGGAAGAGGTTACTGCAGATCACATCCACAGACTTCAATAGCCATGGAATCAAACCCTCTTGTCACAGAAGACCAGCCACAGGATCCCCTCCAAATCCAGGATTGGGGTGGAAAACTGCACTGACTCAGGTCATGGACTCAAAGTGTCCCAGGGAGGGGAAAGCAAAGCAGGGTCCAAGTCATCCCGAGCCCATTAAACAATCTTCCTGAATCTTCTACCTCTGAATACTTCCCTCCTCCTTCCTTTCTTAATAGAAGATCAGGAAAGTTGGGACCTTACCTCTGGAAGCTTTGTAAACTTCATAGAAAGAATATAAGTGGAAGCCTAGTGAAGCAAACAGGTAAAACGACAGTTCCCATCGGGGCAGCATTGTTCCTTGTGACAAAGGGTCCAGGCAGATACACTGAGAGTTTCTAGGAAGAGAAACAGAAATAAAAACATTAAGCCATAGACATGACACTAGGGAACAGCATCATATCAGTTCACTTGCTCTCTCAGGGACCCATCACTATTTAAGGTGATATGGATATAACCCCAGTCACACTTCCTTCTGCCAGTGACTTTATGCATCCCACATCCAAAATGCGTGTGCGTGCACACACGCACATGCCCTGCCTTCCCCGGGGTGGGCAGGTCTTCCCTATGAGCTCCCACAGCCCCCCACCTGCCTCCCATCAGAGTGCACTAAGTAGTAGAGCAGGTGATAGGAAGTCTTAAAATTCTACAAATCAAATAATCAGCTCCCAAGTAACAAAGAGTTAGTTAAACGGCTCTCACTGCTTTACTTAAGCCTCTCAAATATGTCTCACTATGGATGCCAAATTAAAATCGGAGCAAAATTTGAAGCCCCAAGCAAGCACATCTCATATGGGACAGTAATGCCAAGAATCAGAATTCACACATGACCTCATTTTATCTTCACAACACCCTAGTGAAGAAGGTGGAGCAGGAGAGAGGCATTTTACAGATGACAAAGGTGAGGCGTAATAAGGCCACACCATCAGAAATAACTGAGCCAGCACTCAAACCCAGGTCTTGGGACCACTGAGACTCCATGCCTCCCTCAGGCACAGCCAGCCCCATTAACACCAGTTTACAAAGTTACTTGTCCCTACAGCCTGGCTCACAATCCACCACGCACGAACTCCTTTCTTCAGGCTAAGAGAGAGCGGAAAAAGATACAAACTTTGGCTGTCATAAAACAGGAGGTCAGAAGTCAGCGGTCCACCCAGAGCACCCACTGGTAATGACCTAAAAGTTGCTCTGGGAGTTTGGTCTCCTGCAACCTAAGCGATCCAGAAGCAGGCACTTACGCTTTCAATCCCCAACACGCTCAAGCCCTCAGCAACGCCTTCTCAGGTCTCCTTACTATTTTTCAGAACCATTTCTAGCTTCAAACATTTCTACTCACACTTTATTTTTAAATACCTGGCATCACCTAGAATACCTCAGAATTTCTTTGCGGAATTTTGTGGGAATATGGTAGTCTTCCCGTTAGTGGGAAGTTACCTTTAACCTCTGGGTTTTAGGTGTCTCCTTTCAGAGGATGTTGGTGTTATACTGGATGACCTCCTCACCTCCATTAAGAATATGTGATTAGCAAAGTCTGAACCCCTAAAAATGTTACTGAAATGTGAACACAATCTTAGGGATTAAATGAAAGTTCTAGAAGCCCTGCTGTTTAGAACCTTTCCAGGGACATTCTCTTCTAGGACAATTCCTCTGCATTAATTAACTGTGGGGAACCAAAATATCCGGTGTCAAAATGTTTCCCTTTCTGGTGCTCTTAGCTATATCGTATACGTTTTGCAGACACCTACACAAAGATACATAGTTCTGAGCAACAAAGCAGCAGGGCTGCCTCTTCACATTTAAAATGTGGGGACTGGACCAAATAGCCTTCACCTGACAGCATGCTGGGAAACCCTGCATCAAGCAGACTGGGGGGCGGGGGGGGGGGGGGGGGGG
>NW_024424452.1:93903671-93992897 GCF_017311325.1 Ursus maritimus
GGGGGGGGAGTCCCAGCTCTGCCATTTACTGGTAGAGGAACTTGAGTGGGTCACAACCTCTTTGACAGGTTTCCTTACAGAGTTCCTGAATTAAAATTTAATGTAAAATGCTTATCTAAGGCCTGGCACTGAGTAAGTTCCCAAAAAATATTAGCTAGGATCTGTCCAACAGGTCCGCTTAGTGAATTTAATTCATCAGACACCCACCTCACCAGAGCTCTGGTTTTCTTCCTGATCTGACAAGATTTCACAGACCCTCCATGTGGCGTGGCCATCCCACCTGCTGCTAGGCTTCCTTCAGATGGGCACCCCCAGAGCTCTCACTCAGGTCCCACATGTTGTCCACACCCCAACCCAACCCACCCCGACAGCAAACAAACCGCCCTTGGGGGCCACCTGCACAGCTTTCTGCCCAGCATCTCTTCTTCACCACTTCTTGGCTTATCCCCAAGAAGTGATATGCATACTCCCATCTGTCTTGTTTCTCAGTCACAATCCCAGGAATGTCACCTCAAAACACCACCACCACACACACACACTCACTGTCCTTCTTAACAGATTTTTCTTCCNCCCTACACCTCTGTTTTCAGCTCTTGCCCACCTATCTCAAGAAAATTCCTCTCCCCAGTGTTTTCTTCTGTATTCATTTCAGCTTTGCCTTTAGAAAGCAAATCAGAGTAGATATGTTTAAAGAATTTAATGACCCAACACTATCAAAGAAAAGGCAAGTTGGACACTGGGGAATATAACTAGAACTTTCAAATGTCCGAACCCATAAAGCTTCCTAAACACTCTCAGAAAAATCTCAAGTTTCTATTTCTTGTTCTCTAAACAAGCATGCTCTTCTCTAGGGACAGGCTATCATGATGAAATCAAAGAGGTCCTTACTCAAACGTCTAAGTAATGCTTCTTTTCTGTTGTGCACACACAGATACCATCCTGCAACAGCATCATCAGCTTAATGGGTGTCTGTGAGAGCCTAGAAACTAATCACCGTTTGTAAATTACTTCTCTAGGAAAAGCCAACCACAGCAGCATAGCCTGTGTTTAAGTAAATGCCAACCTGATTAATCTCCATAAATGAGGCTGTACCACTGATATGTGAGAGCTAAGGAGAGATGCCAAGATGTGAGATGGGAAACGGATGTGTCTGAGAACTCTGCCCCTTAGAGGAAATACTGGTCAGGGCTGTGAAGAAGTACAAATGTAGATGGTGGAGGGACAGCAGGAGCCACGTGGCAGAGGGCCTTAAACATAAAGTATTACAAGTTCGGATTTGATTTGCTGAAGAAACCTCAGGCCTATGAGCCAGTACATTTAACTACTCGAGTGAGGCTTCAGGAAGAAGCTCTTTGACAGTCTAGAGGCAAGGAGGCAGCGATTCGGGAGGAAGTAGAGAGAAAGCGCTAGAACCAAGCAACACAAGTAAAGAAAATTAAGTTGTACCTGGCATGAAACCAGTCCAGGGCGCAGGATTGAAAAGAAGAAAACAAAGAACATATAACAGCAACTCCAAAGCTGTAAGATCACAGTATCTCAAAGCTAAATATTATTGACAAGAGTAGAGTATTTGAGGTAAATGAAGACAAAGAGAAAGTACATTTAATATTTTGGGTGTTGGAAGGAAATCATAGCAGGTTTCTCTGGGATCAAAGGGAAAGAAGTCAGACTGGCGTAGCAATGAATTTTACCTACATACCGGGAAATACCCTGAGGCTGGGTATTTCAAAAAAGTATTTTATCTGGAGATTATAGAACTCAAGAGGCCCACAGAATAAAATCCTAGCTGTAAAATGGCAAGAATTCTTCAGCTTACAGGGTTTTTTCTATACTGAAGTAACTTATATTTGCATTCACGTTGTAATTTAACACTCCACCTGCTTTCAAAGATACCATCTACTCTATTCCCACCAGGAGGGCTAACGGTTCGCTCTTTTTCAGGAATCAGAATCCTGCTCAGGGAAAGGCAGTGATCTGCCCAAGCACACAGAGAAGCCAGTGATAGAGCAAAACCCAGGACCCAACTCCCCAGCTCCCACTCTTTCACAGGCAGAAATCCTGTTCCTTAATCTTGGCAGAGAAGCACAGCTCACTATGCCAAAGCCAAAAACGTGCATAAACATAACTTCTGTAAGATGCTTTCCCCCAGCCATTTCCAATATCACTTCGAATGTAACTTTATTTTTGACGTGTGCTACAAATGGATTCCAACACTTCCATTTTAAATGTTTTCTACTTCTTGGTCTTGATATATCCCGCGCTGAATGAGCCATCACCACACACCCACATGCACCAGCGGACTTTCAAAACAGCACTGTCGGCATTGAGCTAATAATCCGTAGGTACCAGCATCATCACTGTCACTTCTACCAAACGGTTGCTCGATGTCCTGAGATTTTCCTCTACTTAGTTTGCTTATACTTTAGTAACAGCTGCACTATAATAAGTGTTATTTATAGGCTACCTGTGCTAAGCAAGCGCTGTGCAAGTATTATCTCATTTAATCTTCGTAACAACTTCTGAAGGTTGGTACTTTGGGTACCCTCATTTAACACAAAAGAAAACCAAAGCCCAGAAAGGTCAAGAAACTTGCCCCAGATCACACAGCTGGTAAGCAGCAGAGTTTAGCTTCATACCCACCAAATCTAACTCTAGAGCCTTCCCTCAGCCACCTCCCTCTTACGAGTGCACCAGATTCATTTTTTTCAATGTCTATGATGAAATCAATCCATCAGGAAAGCTAGAAGGTTACACAAGCTACATACAAGCAAAAGAAAATTTTAAAGTTATGTGTAATTGAGATACTCCCTAGGAAGAAAATTTGTACATCAACTAGATGTAATCAAAATACACATGAACCATCTTATTCATACTTTCCTTAAAAGAGAGACGGAAGAAGACATACTAAACCAGTTTACTCAGATATAAGAAGGGAAAGTCAGCAGTTACGTAGAGATAAGGGCTGAGTAAAACGGAAATAATTTTAAATTTTAGGAACAAATGAGCACTCCGGAAATCACAAAGTAATAAAAGTAAAAAGAGCACATGCACACTGAAATGGCAATGGCTTTGAAGAGAATGAAAGAGTAGGATAATATTCTAGCACATTTGGGAAAATTATGAGACTTGCTCCTTTCTAGGATCCAATTTGATGAAACAAACTAATTTTGCAGAATATAAATTGCAGGACTCTCAACGAGGAAACCCAAGTCGAGGCACACTGTGTCCTCTCACGTCAGTTTTCTCCAAACCCTACTTAGGAAACTTACAAAGAGTCTTATTCTTTTACTCACATAATACTAACAACAACAACCAAAAAGAAAAAAACACTTCTCCAAACCCAGAAAGGCTTCACTAACACAGAGTGATGATTGGGTGGGTTGGAGGAGGTCCGCTGGACTGGGCAAAACGTCTAATTACAGAATATTTTAAAATACATACACTACTTCCAAACATGCACCAAAATACCATGTATCAGTTCTGTCTCACTGCACCATAAACCACCCCAACACACAGTGGCTAAAACAACAAAGATCCACTCTCTTCGTGATTCTGTGGGATGGCGATGTGGGCCATTCTCCTAATCTTACCTGGCATCACTCGCTTAACTAAGTCACTGCACAGCTCAACAGGGACTGGAGGGGCCAAGGTGACCTCACCTCCGCCTAGCATTAGGTGCGAGCTGTCAGCGAGGTGCAGCGCTTCTCCTCCACAAGGATCCGGGCGTTCCGGTAGGCCTGACTCTTCACAGCACGTTGGCTTCTGGGGTTCAAAACAACAAAGGCAAGAGGCGCAAGGTCTCTTAAGGACCAGGCGCCAGAATTCACAGAACATTTTGTTGGTCAAAAGGCCAGTCCACATTCAAGCAGGAAGAGAAGAATGATTCCATCTCGTCGCGAGAGCACAGCAACGGCACTTTCCAAGGGGCCAGGGACACAACCTACCATTCCAGTATGTGAGAGTCACTAATACATAGACTCTGGAAAGTTAGTGGCAAAACTGCAGTTCACAAGGGAACTTTAGTACATAAAATGTCACAAAGGTTGGTTATTTGTATATAAAATGAAAACAAATCAGTATGTTCCCCAGATCAGAATTTCAAAACCAGTAGGGACCCTACTGGGATCTGATTTAATCTCTAGCCAGTCTGGAAATTTCTTTTACAAGAACCTACCTGACCATTCCAGTAACATCAAAAGGCAGGGAAACTTTTTCTAGGCAGTTCAGGTTATTATCCTGTTCTTTCCTCAAACTGAGTCAAAAGTTGCCCCCTCTATTTTTAAAAAAACTTTCTGCCACTAGACCGACTGTGCATTCTGGAAGTAAAGGTAGAGAGGAAGGGTAATGGGATGAGATGGCTGTGCAGTCAGAACGCCAAACTTCGAATCCCAGCTTTGCTACTTCCTAGCTGTATGCCCTAAGTTGCATAACCTCCCCATGCCTCAATTTCCTTATGTTTTAACAGAGATAACAGCGACCCTCAGAGGACTGCTGTAAGGATGAGATGAACTTACAAAGCGACAGAACAGTGCCTTGGGGATAGTAAGTTCTAAAATGCAATTCTTTTTGTTTTTAATGTTATTGCTATCATACTAAGAAGGCTTAAATTATTGTCTCCAATAATACTCCTTCAAATATTTAAAGATAATTAATGCCACACACTCCATCTCAAGCCCTCTTCCAGGACAAACATTCATGATTCCTTCAACCATTTCTTCAGTGACTTGGTTCCTAGACCCTTTACCAGTCAGTAGTCCCTTTATAGTATTGGTATCTAGACTTGAACCTAAAACTCCAGATGTGACAGAAAGCAGGGAAAGACGATCACTTCTATTCTTCCAGAAACTGTACTTGAAATAATGAAATCTTAGATGCACTTCTTCATTTAACAAGCATCAGTGAACTCCTACTGAAATTCAGGGCACTGTGTTATTTGTGAAGACAAAATATAAAATCCCATCTGGGAAAGCCCCCAAATAGGGCTCTCCCAGAAATGTCCATGTGCTAATCCCTGGAACCTATAAATATAGTTCCTTAGAGAGCAAAGGGATGTTGCAGCTGTCATTAACTTAAAGATGGGGGCATTATCCCTGATTACCCACATAGGCCCAATACTGTCACAAGGGTCCTTCTGGGAGGGTCCGAGACAGAGAAGACGGGATAATGGAAGCAGAGGTTAGCGTAATGTGCTCTGAAGATGAAGAAAGAGACCACGAGCAAAGGAATGGAGGCAGCATCAAAAGGGGCGCCTGGGTGGCTCAGTCGTTAAGCGTCTGCCTTCAGCTCAGGGCGTGATCCCAGCGTTATGGGATCAAGCCCCACATCAGGCTCCTCTGCTGGAAGCCTGCTTCTTCCTCTCCCACTCCCCCTGCTTGTGTTCCCTCTCTCACTGGCTGTCTCTCTCTCTGTCAAATGAATAAATAAAATCTTTAAAAAAAAAAAAAAAGGCAACAACAAAAAAGTCTGCCCTAGAGCTTCCAGAAGGAATGCAGCCCTGCCTACCCTGCCTACGCATGTTGGATTAACTGCATGGTAATAAACTCGTGTTGTTTTAAGCCACTAAATTTGTAGTAATTTGTTACAGAAACAATAGGGATCTCATATACCACACCTGCCTGGTAGGAGGAAGGTATCTAACTGAAAGAATTTACATTAAAAAAAGTCAGAATATTTTTCATCCAACTGTTATAAACTTAAATTGCAAGAAAATTAAATCTAAAATAAAATTTTGTATTCAGTTTGTACCTTGGCATTTTTTGGCTTCCACCTCACACTGATAAGTCTTAATATCACACAAAGCTCTAAGTCTTTTTATATGAACAGCCATGAAGCCCGACCTCTGCTATTAAAGAGCCCCAAAAAGGAGTCACTTTTATGAGCCCATAATTCACAGAAGCTACTGGTTTGCTATTATACTGTCTCCCACGAAAATTCTCAACTTGCTTTAAGCCTTTTTAATCACCAGGAATTATGCCAACTACATCTCACACTCCCCAGATTAGGGGCATATGAATGAACCAAATATTTTTTAGTCTACTATTTTAAGTAAACTTTGTATTAAAATGTACTTCAAATAAAAAAAATTAAGACTTTCAAAAAGCAGATTCACTTGTCATTGCCACTCAGATTAAAAATGTAATGCCTCAAAATGCCTAGCCTGATTCTATCATCTTACTCAGTTGTCCCTGTTTTTGAACTTCATATAAATGGAATCGCATAGCACTCGCTCTGTTGTGTCTGCCTTCTTTTTGTTCAGCTCTATGTGAGGCTCATCCATGTTGTGTGTGAGATAATAATCTATTCATTCTCATTACTAAAGAGTATTCCATCATATAAACTATGCAGTTATCCATTTTACTACTGATGAACATATGGGTTGTTTCCAACATGGGGCCATTTTCAATAATAGTGTTCTGCACATTCTTTGACATGTCTTTCAGTGCCCACATGCCTTTACTGTTGTGTTTATCCAAGAATGGAGTAGCTGGGTCATAGGAGATACATATGTCCAGCTTTACTAAATGATACACCAAACAGTTTCCAGAACGGTTGCACTAAGTTTTATACCCATCAGCAATGTATGAGAGTTCCAGTTTGCTCATCACCCAACCAGGACAGGTATCCCCCACTTTCTGAAAGGTCAGGTTATAACACTTCCCTTTTACAAAAGACCTACATTAGGGGCGCCTGGATGGCACAGGGGTGGAGTGTCTGCCTTCAGCTCAGGGCGTGATCCTGGCGTTATGGGATCGAGCCCCACATCAGGCTCCACCGCTATGAGCCTGCTTCTTCCTCTCCCACTCCCCCTGCTTGTGTTCCCTTTCTCGCTGGCTGTCTCTATCTCTGTCGAATAAATAAATAAAATCTTAAAAAAAAAAAAAAGACCTACATTAGTACCTATTTTTGTTAACCAAAAGAAATGCGAAGATTTTCACTTTTACAAAAAAAGGCAAGAGGAGAGAATGGTCCTCAATGTTTGTTTTGCAGCCAGTCCTTATAGAGGCAGCAGACATGCCGGGGCAGCAAGAGTGGCCCCGAGCGCCTCTCCAGGGAACTACACTGAGGCTCTCAGCATCACATCACCAGAGCTCTGAACTGCGTCTGTGAGCATCTGTACTGGATCTTCATTTACTCTGTACATTCACCAGTGAGATGTATCCTAAGGTATCAGAAAAGCTTAAGAGGGGGCTTTGGGTCTGGGAATGCTCTAAAGTTTTCCATATAAATTAATGGTAATTGCTTCATTGCTTCACACCATTTCAGCTTACGAAAGATTTCACAGGAATGCTCTGCTTTTGGATAGCGGAGGAAGCCTGTATACGCTTAGCACTCACTCTGGTGAGTATATACTGATAGCCCATTCTCATTTTAATTTGCATTTTCCTAATTACTAATGAGGTTAACCATCTTTTCATGTGTTTAAGAATTTGGGGGGCACCTGGGTGGCACAGCGGTTAAGCATCTGCCTTCGGCTCAGGGCGTGATCCCAGCGTTATGGGATCAAGCCCCACATCAGGCTCCTCTGCTAGGAGCCTGCTTCTTCCTCTCCCACTCCCCCTGCTTGTGTTCCCTCTCTCGCTGGCTGTCTCTCTCTCTGTCGAATAAATAAATAAAATCTTTAAAAAAAAAAAAAAGAATTTGGATATCCTCTTTTAGGAAGTGACTTGCCCATTTTTCTGTCGGGCTGTCCATTTTTTTTTCTTAATGATGTGTAGAAGTTGTTGCTACATTGTGGGTAGGAGTTCTGTATTGGATAGTATTACAAATATCTTCACCCATTCTGTAGCTTGTCTTCCCACACTCCTTATGGAATCTTTAAATGAACAGAAGTTCTTACCAATCTTGTTCCTTTATAATTAGTTGCTTTTTGTGTCCTATTCCATAAACTTTTGACTGTCCTTAGGTAATAAAGATATTTTACTTTGCTTTCTTCCAGAAGCTTTATTATTTCAGTTTCACATGTAGGTGTGTGATATATCTTGATTAATATTTGTATATGGGATGAGGTAGATGATCAAGATCCTTTTTATCCATGTGGGGATCCAGTTGGCCCAGCATCATTTACTGAAAAGGCCATAGTTTCTCCACTGCAGTGTGGTGTCACTTTTGTCACAAATCACACATATGTGTGAGTTTGATTCTCGAGTCTCTACTCAGTTCCATGGTCTAGCTTGTGCCAAAACCATATTAGCATATTATGTATTGATCTAGTCATCCAAATTTGCTTTTTCTTAGATTATCTAGAATTTCCAAATAAATTTTAGAATTGGCTTACCAACTTCTATTTTTGAGAAGACATCTGCTGGGATTGGGATTGGGATTGTACTAAATCTATAGACTTATTTGCAAAGCAATGACATACCCTCCATTGTTTAAATCTTCAATTTCTCTCAATAATGTTTTAGCTTGCAAAAAGTTTTTATCATGAATGGGTGCTGAATTTTGTCAAATAATCTTTTTCTCTTATGTGTATGTGGTTAAATTACATTTGATTTTCTGATGTTAGCCAAAGTTTCCCTGTCTAGAATAAGTCCAAATTGGTCATGGTTTAGTATCCTTTTTATAGACTGTTAGACTTGATTTACCAATATATCACTGTTAAGACTTTTGCATCTTTTTTTGTGAGACTATGGCCTGTAATTTTCTTGTAATGTCCTCATCAAGCTTTAGTAACAAGATTATGCTGGCCTCATAAAAGCAGCCAGGGAGTGTTTCCTTGTTTTCATTTTTTTAAACGTTTGGACTATTTCCCTTATGAAACCATGTGGGCTTGGAAATTTTGCTTTGGAAAGGATTTTAACTACAAATTTAACTTCTTTAATAGATACAGGACTATTCTGCTTTTCTAGTTCTTATGTCTTAAAGGATTTTATTTTATTTCTTTTGAGTGTCCATTTCATATGAATTTTCAAACATATTACCGAAATTGTTCACGATAACATCTTAAAATCTTTTAAATGTCTATGGGATATATAGTGATAAAACCTTTTTCTTCTCTGGCACTGGTAATATCATACTCCATTAAGGTTCATATCCACTGCCCCCCCAAAAAAAGTTCTCCCGCACTATGTGACACACAGCCATTATCACAAGAATATTCTCCAGCAGAATTATCCATAGAAGGAGCAGAGCAAGTACAGTATATAAACAATCCAGCAATTCCCTCTCAACAGCTTTTATCACCGGAAATAACTGAACCTGAGTAAAATGAGACACTAACTGAAAGAGAAGGAAACGGGTATTTGTAATGCTCTAGGGTGGCCAGCAAGCACTCAGAAGAAAACCAGAAGAAAAACAACCACGAAGCAGGGTTTGTAACCTAGGATACCCACCCTTCCACCCCCAAGGCATTCGTAGGTGGAATTCAGGGGGCCATAAACCTATAAATTCTCTCATACAGCTTTATTTTCATGAACCTCTAAAACAAATGCAGGATTTATTATAAATATGAACAAACCACACTGCCAACATCTAGCCTCCCACACTGATGACTGCGCCCTCCAGAGACTCGGCCTTGACCCTAAGTTAGTCTATCTAACCTGCTTCCCAAGGAGGGAGCAAAATAAATAGTAGATACAGCACGGGCTTTGATCCAGAAAAGGGAGTGTAGAACTCAGCCCTGAAATTTACTAGTTTGTACCTTTGTCACCTCCTCTTTCTTTCTTCTGCTGTAAAAAGGGATAACACCACCTCCCCTCCCCCGTGATTGTAAGGTTTAGAAATAATGAGCCTAAAGCACCTGACAAGCACCTCATCCTTGTTAGTATTAGTTGAATCTTTCAGGTCAGAACTGACTGTCCTTATTCTATACTAATCACAGGGACTGCCACAGAGAAAAAAGGGAAAAGAATTATAGGAAAGATGGAGCATGAAGAATGGAAGGAAAAGAAAAAAAAAAAACTGTACTTGTTCTTCAAATTCCAGTATAAAAACCACCACCTCCTCAGTGAAGCCTTCCCTCTCCTGTTCCCACAGCACTTAATCAGTAAGCACTTTATAGCACCTAAGTGCCTAGCTGAGAATGAATGAATGAATGAATGAATGAATGGATGAACGAATGAGAAAAACAACACAGAAGGAGACAGAAACAGCGGGTCTCATCCCCATAAAACGCAAACCACCAAGGACGCCAACTCCTAGCAGGACTGCTCTGATCCAAAACCCATGAAACAAGGAAGCAGCACATTTCTTAACACCAAGGCCACCCCAGTACCTGGACTGCCGGGGGGGGGCGGGGGGGGCGTCTTTTCACGTAAAGACCGATGCCACTTGGAGGCTAGACTTTGAAGAAAAGAGGGCAACTGAGTCTGAAGAGTAGAAAGCAAAATAAATCCCTAACTTTGGGGGTCACTAGAGCCGTAGCAGTAGGGCCGGCGCACTTCTAACAGCGCCTAGGGGACCGGCGGAAACTGAGGACCAAGCCCGGGGAGAGGCCCGCTGGCGGGGGCGTGCGCGACCTCGGCCCGGCCTGCGGGACCCCGGCCACCGGGCCCGGAGCCCGCCCTGGCCCGGGGCGCACTGTCCCCGCCGCCTTTGTCTCCACGGCGGGACCGGGCGCCTTCTCTGCCCCGCCCCTGGGCGCGCACGCAGGAACCGGGGGTAGGAAACGGAAAGCGCCTGGAGCATTTCTGGTTCTCAAGCGAGTACACCACGAAAGTCAGCTTAACCTCCCCGGGACCCGCTACGGGCCCAGGCTACCAACCTCCGGGCTGTCCCGGGCAGCGACCGCGGCGTTCACGCGCGCCACGAGTCCCCAACAACCCTTTCCGCACTTCCGAGTCCCGGCGGCGGCGGCGGCGGCCGGCTTCCCGGGAAGCCGCCCTCTTCCCCGGGAGCGGCGGTTGGAGGACCCACCCCGCGCGCGTGGTCGGAGCGCGCTCCCGCCGCCGCGCCCGCGCGCCCCCGGACTCCCAATGGCCAGGTTCGGACACGCGCGGCGCTCCGGGAGCGGGGCGGGGGGGCCTCCGGCCTCCCTCGCTCGCCGGCGCCGGGGCTCCGGGTTTCTAGGCTGAGCGGCGCGCGGGCCTCCCCCCCAATTCCCTTTGCTAGTTGCAGGCCCGGGGCTGCCTCGCACGTTCGGAGCGGAAGTCACCTGAAACACCAGGTGGGCTCTAAATCCAGCCCGGGGGTCCTCACGGACGCTCTGGAGACGAGAGGAGGTAACTTGGCGGGGTGGAAGGAAGGGGGCTTTGCGGCTGGGCTGCTGGACCGGCTTCCCGTGTGAACTTAGCCCCTGGGAGCCTCCCTGCCCTCCTCCGTCAAGCGGAAATAAGCTTCCCTGCTTTCCTCCAGGATTAAGAGTGAAGACCGAATGGGATGAACGTTATCACCTGTAAAGCAATTTACAGAGATTATCACCACTGCCAAATGTATACCAGTGATTTCGAATGGGTTGTAAAAAGTGGAAGTGACTTTGGCTGAGCGCTGTTAATCAGAGGACTCCGAGCCTGCCAGAGTTCCGCACATCTACCTGAGCAAGAGAATCACCTGGGCTCTTGTTAAAACCAGAGGCATCTGGATCCCTCTTCAAACCAAAGGAATCAGACTCCCCAGGGGAGGGGTGTCTCAGGGGGTTCTATGATCAGGTAAATGTGGATAATTCTGCCTTAGGCAGCAGGAAAACACAGAGGCTCTAAATTTAATCTAGCCGTCATTGAAATAGCCCAGCAGATTATCTTTCTGATTCAAAGTTCTCTGAAAAACCAGAGCATAAACTCTCTGAGAACAGGAAACTATCTTCTCTTTCAGGTCCCACCATCCTCACTCCCACCGCCTGGTACAGGATGGTGTTAGGTAAGCAGGTGTTAATAAACTAGCTCCAAGTAGAAGTGCCAGATGTATCAAATAAAAATACAGTCTGCCCAACTAAAATCTAATTTCAGGTGAATAACCAATACCTTTGTAGTATCAGAATGGCCTATGCAATATTTGGGATATACTTAAACTAAAAAAAAGTATTCGTTGTTTATCTGAAACTCAAAGTAATTGGGCATCCTGTATTTTATCTGGGAACCCTCAACTTCGCAGAGAGAGTGATACAGTAACAACTCAGCTCAGGTAGTGGCAGAATCAGGGACAGGAATGAGATAAGAGTTCCCGCCTTATTTCTAAATGACACTAAGTGGACAATAATGTAGTTTCACTGTCATTTACACTAAACCCCTTTCTACACAAACAACATATTCACTTGAAAACACAAAAATAAAGGCAGATATAATCATAAGTAAATTAGAAGCACCAATTAAATAAAAATAGTCAAAATGTAAAGAGAAGCCATAGACTAGGAAAAGTATTTGCAGGCGCTGTGATGCAAAGTGTTATTTATTATTATATACGGATTAAATAAGAAAAAGTTAGAAGCCAGCTGCAGATGAGCAAGACACAAAACAGATGGAATAAAGAATCCAATAAAAAAAATAGTTGGGATACACAATTAGGAAACATATTGCCGAAAGCTTAAAGAAGTGCAAAGTAAAATAAGAACACATGATTTTTATATACAAAGCTGGCAGAAGTTAATAAATGACATTAAAGGGGAGCCTGGGTGGCTCAGCTGGTTAAGCATCTGACTCGGTGTCAGCTCAGGTCATGATCTCAGGGTCCTGGGATCTAGCCCAGCATCTGGCTCTGTGCTCGGTGAGAAATCTGCTCGAGATTCTTTCCCCTCCCTTTCCCTTCCCCTCTGCTCCTCCCCCTGCTTGCATGTGCACTATCTCTCTCTCCGTCTCTCTCTCTCTCTAAAATAAAGAAAATCTTTTTTTTTAAAGTAACTTTGTTTTAAAAAAATAAAAAATAAAAAAATAAATGGCATTAAAGGGTGCTTTGTGATAGCACTCACACACAACTTTTTAGGTAGGTAAACAATTTGGCAATATCGAAACCCTTCAAACGTATTAAAACTCCTAAAACATTTTGGGGGCACCTGGGTGGCTCAGTCGTTAAGCGTCTGCCTTCGGCTCAGGGAGTGATGCCAGAGTCCTGGGATTGAGCCCCACATCGGGCTCCCTACTCCGCTGGGAGCCTGCTTCTCCCTCTCCCACTCCCCCTGCTTGTGTTCCCTCTCTTGCTGGCTGTCTCACTCTCTGTCAAATAAATAAATAAAATCTTTAAAAAATATAAAAATAAAAAAAACAAAACTCCTAAAACCTTTTGAACTCTATATATGACAATAAATCCAAAGGAAATTATCCATAACGTAGAAAATACTCTTTATGAACAAAGATTTTAATTTTAACTTCTATCATTTTAACTTATTTAGTAACAGGGAAAATACACTGTAATGTACCAAAATATACTATAATAAAGGGGAAAATATCCTGGAAACTCCTGAATTTTCCAAAACTAAAGAAGTAGAAATTAACCAAAAATGTATACACTCTTCAGTCTATTAGATACACAGCCTTTTAAAATAATGGTTACTAATCATATATAATAGACCAAATCTTTTTTAAACCTGTGTGTGGAAAAATGACTAGAAATGACTGGAAAGGAAATAAAGTTAAATTTGGGTGGTGGGGCTTGCTTTATTTTTTATTTTTCCACATTTTTATTAAACAGAAATTAATTTTATAATAGAAAATTAATGCATTACCCCCGAAAAAACGAAAAAAACCCTTTTCTGACCATAAAGTTAGTTTTATGGACTCTAGAATCTCACTTTTCATAATCATATACTGAATGCTGAGACTTTCTAAATATTAAAATCTCCTTAAGACATTCTCCCTAAATATAAACACCTTAACAAACTCTGCACGTTATCTGTTAACCTAGGGACTATCCTTAGCAAATTCTTAGTCCTATGCTGAATTTATCAATTTAGTCAATCACATAAGTCTATGGTAATTATAGTGCCTTAAATATTTCTTAAAATTCAGCAAATTATAAGAGGCCTTGGGATTTTCTCCCATCGGATTATATTCTGAAAGAGGACATACTTAACAGCATAGACCCTTTTTTTTGGTAGTAAAATACATATATAACATTTCCCATCTTAACCATTTTTTTTAAGATTTCTTTATTTTATTTTAGAGAGAGAGAACACGTAAGCATGCGTGCGGGGTCAGGGGGAGGGACAGAGAGGGTGAAGGAGAGAGAACATCTCTAGCAGACTAGCCCCCACCCCAGCAGACTCCCCACCGAGCTCGGAGCCTGATCCCAAGACCCTGAAATCACAGTCTAAGCCAAAACCAAGAGTCGAATGCTCAACCCACTGGGCCACCCAGGCGCCCCCCAATCTTAACCATTGTTAAGGGTACAGTTCAGTAGTGTTAAGTTCATTCACAGTGTCATGCAACTCTAAACTCTTCATCTTGCAACACTGAAGCTCTGTACCCATTAAATAGTAACTCTCTACTCGCCTCAGCCCCTGGCAACCACTGTTCTTTCTGTCGCTATGAATTTGGCTTCTCTAGGTACCGCATATACATGGAGTCATACAGCATTTGTCCTTTTGTGAATGGCTTATTTCACTTTGCACAATGCCCTCAAGGCTTAGCCTTGTTATAGCCTGTGTCAAAATTTCCTTCCCTTTTAGGTTGAATAATATTCCATTGTATGTATACACCATGTTTTTATCCATTCATCTGTCGATGGACACTTAGGTTATTTCTACCTTATGGCTGTTATGAATAATGTTTCTATGAACATGGGTATACAAATATCTCTTTTTGGAGACTCTGCTTCCAATTTTTTTGGCTATATACCCAGAAGAAGAATTGCTGGATCATATAATAATTCCGTTTTTAATTTTTTGGTGGATCCTCATACTGTTTTCCATAGCAGGGGCACCATTTTACATGCCCAACCACAGTGCACAGGGTTCCCATTTCTCCACACCCACCCCAGTGCTATTATTTGGGGTTTTGTTTGTGGATAGCAGCTATCCTAACAGGTGAGACATAATATCTCATTGTGGCTTTGACTTGCATTTCTCTAATAATTAGTGATGTTGATGATCTTTTCTTGTGCTTATTGACCATTTACATGTCATCTTGGGGGAAATGTCTATCCAAGTCCTTTGCTCATTTTTAAATCAAATTGTCTTGTTATTGAACATGTTCAGGATATTATCCCTTATCAGATATACGATTTACAAATATTTTCTCCTTTTCCGTGGGTTTCCCCTTCATGCTGTTGATTGTATCCTTTGATGCAAAGAAGTTTTTAATTTTGATGAAGTCCTATTTATCTATGTTTTTCCTTTGTTTATCTGTGCTTTTGGTGTCATATCCAAGAAATTATTGCCAAATCTAGTATCATAAAGCTTTTCTCTTATGTTTGCTCCTAAGAGTTTTACAGTTTTAGTCCTTAAGTTTAGTTGTAAGATCGATTTTGAGTTAATTGTTGTATGTGGCATGAGGTAAGGGTCCATATTTATTCCTTTACATGTGAATATCCAGTTTTCCCAGCACCATTTGTTGAAAAGCTTAGACATCTTTTAAAGGCCAGTGTTTATAGTGGGGGTGTTGTCTAGATCTAAACACCAGGACAAATTTGGGGTTATTTAGAAGAAGGGAGAAAAGAGAGGAGGATTTTTCCCCCTCTCTTCAATGCTTTACACACAGGCAGAAATGTCTGGCTTTCAAAGATCTGTTCCTGTCTTAGAAAAGAAGTATCAGGGTTTTGGGGCTTCCTAACTTGAACCTGGAGCAGCCAGCCCTGGGGCTGCCTCCCCTTGGAAGCCTTCTGGGAATCCAGAGAGAATCCTCCCTGGAGCTGAGAAGCAAACCGAGGCTAAAGTACATTGACCACAATTACTGATAATGGGTTTAAAAAAGAAAACTAATTTGTGCCTTGGTATTGTATTCTTTAAAAACAAATATATCAAAATTAGTATGTAAATGTGGGTAAGTAATGGTCATTCACTCTTTATGCCATTGTTTTAATCCCAAATTATTAATCAGGTGCCTGCACTGGGCATGTTTTCTCTCTGGTCCTCTGAGTTTGTGGGAGCCTGAGTTATCTCAGCAGGGCTTTCTGTCCAGACAGATGGCCCTGAGCACCTGGTAGCCACTCTCCCCACTGCAGGGCTGGTCCTTAGGAAGCATTAACCAGGCCAGCTCTTCTCTGTATATTCAGTGATGACTTAGCCATAGAAATAATATCCCTTGTTTCATGAGAGACTATGGACTCTGAGAAACAAACTGAGGGCCTCAGAGGGGAGGGGGGTGGGGGAATGGGATAGACCGGTGATGGGTATTAAGGAGGGCACGTATTGCATGGTGCACTGGGTGTTATATGCAACTAATGAATCATCGAACTTTACATCAAAAACCAGGGATGTACTGTATGGTGACTAACATAATATAATAAAAAAATATTACTATAAGAAAAAAAAGAAAAAGAAATAATATCCATTGAACAGAGGCACAAATAGTTGTTAAGACTTAATTGATGCAGGCTTGAAGATAAAGGACAGAATTTCTAATCATGACGTTTCGGGCGCAGGCAATAATGTGGAGCTCGTCAGAAGCATTAAGGGCCTTCCTCACCCCCACACTGGGCACAGGCTCTCATCTGTTCCACCCACGAGGATGTCGGCGCTGGTTCACGGCGATCCCCAGGAGTCAACACTGAACTAGCATTTATTTGTCCAACATCTACCTCATGCACAGCACAAAACTAAATACGAGGAGGGATTTTGTTTTTAATGGAAAAAAAAAAAAAAGACTTGTCTTGCAGGACGTTGCAGCCTAGCTGGGGATTCATCAAGTACATACAAAACAGCTAGCCAACAATAAGCACATTTGAAAGAACAGAGTTCAAACTACCCACATATGCTCAAGAATGCAGTCATATCAGTAGTCTAAACGATGCAGAGCACAATTCGATGTCACCTTCTCCAAGAAGACTTTCCTGACCACCCTGGCAAAATTAACCCCTGCCCAGGCACTTTCCATTCCATTGCATTATTCTTTTACATTTTCCTATAACACGACCACTCTCTGAACTTCTCTTGTTTTTTTTAAATATGTTTATTATCGAAGTCAGCATTATTCAGACTACTTGCAAGACATAATATATTAGTAGATTGTAAAATAAAGCTAATGGGTTACACCAGACTTAATTTTTTAAAACAAAACGTAACAGAGTAGAGGAGAATAGAGAATAAAATATGATAGGACAGAACAGAAAACAGGAGAGGTGGCACCTGGGTGGCTCAGTTGGTTAAGCGTCTGCCTTCGGCTCAGGTCATGATCCCAGGGTCCTGGGAGAGAGCCCCATGTCAGGCTCCCTGCTCAGCGGGGAGTCTGCTTCTCCTTTTCCCTCTGCCCCTTCCCTGACTTATGTGCTCTGTCTCTCCCCCTCTCAAATAAATAAATAAAATCTTTAAAAATTTTTTTAAAAGAAAATAGGAGAACACACTACTGGATTTTTATTAAGAATTGCAAACTTTGTCGGAAATACTGCATCCAATTAGTGAACAGAACTGAGACCAATCAATAATGGAAGGCTATGACACATATCAGCTGACTAATACGATAAAATTCTATCTTCTAACAAACTCTCATTTAATTTTCTGGTATATGATGTGAAGTTGACCATCACCATTACAGGACAATTAACAGAGTTTGTATTTTATAGTAACATCAATCAGACTTCATTGTAAAGCTTTTTTTTTTCTGAAAAGACATCATCAAGTAAGATATGTGTCAGGTTTGCATCAAATGTACGTTTCATGAAATTAGCATGAACTGTCCTTTCATGGGACTTCTCCTTACTGTTAGAAAAGGATGATGAAGTGAAAATTAGAGAGATGCCTAAGTTCAGCCTCCAGATGTCTGTAACTATACATAGCGATAATGTTGAGAAAATAGTAAGCTTTAACTTCATTGGAGGAGCACGCTAAAAAGAAAAGGAGGATGCAAAACTTTATAAGGCAGAATATTTAAAATGTTTTTTCAGGGGTACCTGGGTGGCTCAGTCATGTGGGGGTCTGACTCTTGATCTCAGCTCAGGTCTCAATCTCCGGGTTGTGAGTTCAAGCCCCACGTTGGGCTCCATGCTGGGCGTTAGAGCCTACTTAAAAAAATAAAATAAAAAATAAAATGTTTTTCATTGTGTAAAATCCAACAAAAGTGACAAACTCCAATATATTATTTTGTAATGGCACCTTCAAAATCAGTAGGACACTGAGAAACACAGCACGCTGGACTTGTCAACAAGCCCCTCAAACATCTGTGGACAAAAAATTACTGGCACAATTTCTTAGTAGTTCCACAGACTGTTAATGAGATTTAGTTGCATATGGTTCAGCAAAAGAGAGAATGGCTCATACGGATGTTGAAAAATTACTCTTCTAATGTGACTAAATTTGATATCTATAATTTTTAATGATAAACTGGCTAGTAAAATTTATAACTCTTTGGTATAATGCTATTTCTAGTTAAATCTGTGCTACTGCAGAAACTTCTAAAGCCATGCTTTCCATGTGGTTAAAATCCAGTATAGAACTTATGCTCCATCCCAGAAAGAATATGGATTCTGTGAGCTATTCAACTTTTCTAGCTTTTGCAAGATGACGAGGGTGTGTGTGTGTGTGTGTGTGTGTGTGTGTGTGTGTGTGTTTAAATTTAACCTCATACACACTGGATCAGATATATTTACAAAACTGGGGAAAATGCCTCATTGGTCAGTATCTATTAAACTGGAAAAATAATAAGGGAATTATGAGTGACAGAGCCAGCAGATATGTCTAGAAAGCATAACAAAGCTATTTAAATACTGTTAGAAGCTACTAAAAACACTTGTGCCTAGAAATCGGCATCAATAGGAATTCAACTTGGCATCTCTAGAAATAACTCTGCTGAATTTCATGAAAGCGTTAGAAAAAAACACGGTGAAATTTGTTAAACTCATTAAAGAGAGCTCATTGGACAAAACATTGATGTGTTTTGTTCATATTGGTGCAAACCAGACACTCATGCTGAAGCATACTGAAGTTCATTGATTGTCCTAGGGGGACCTAAGGGGAAGTATTAAGCAGAGTGAATAAACTCAGAAATGACAATACCATTTTTCTCACTGAAATGCAATCTCGTTTGGCAAACAATCTCATTTTCAAAGATGATGTTTGGGATTTTAAATCAGTATATTTGACTGATGATATTGATATTTTTAATGAACTTATATTTATAACTACAGGGAGAAAACAATGTAATTCAGCAAGCCAAACATCCAGGAGTCCAAAAGACATTTAGTTATGGCAAGAAAGACGTAAAAGCAATCACCCTAGCTCCTATTCTTTCCCAGTACTGTTGCAATGCATTGAAGAAGACATTATTAGTAAGGACAGGAACCGAAATAAAGTTAGGGATATTGTTATACTTGGCTCCTCGGTTTTAAATTTGCAATCATTATTTTCCAGAAGAGAAATTGTAAAATTATGAAAAATTTTTCCAATGAAAGAACCATTTTCTTTTTGAAACTCTGAATCAATAATTGACCCAAACTTGGTGCCCTAAAGAGACAAATGAATTATTGCTGCTGAGTTCTTCATTTTCACTAAAGGATGATCATAAGACACTACATGCATCATTACTTTAGAGTAAGATTAAAGAAGAATCTCCATTGCTAGGTGAAAACAATGCATCGCTATTATTACCACTGCCAGTAAACTATTTGTATGACCGAGGATTTTCAACCTTTAAAACTGATTAAAACAACAGAAATCGGCTCATGAGTTTATGCACAAAGTATTTGTCTTTGTGTGTTCTGGACTGCATTGCATTAAATAAAATCTTCCCTGACTCTTGATTTGCATTACTTAATTGGGAATTTTTTTCTATGCTACATTCAAGTATTGATAACCATATTTTATGTTTTTAGCTTTTTATATGTAATAAGAGTAAGTGTTGTTCTACAATACTTATGATTCTGTTGTGTAGGGCAGGGCAGGGGGAGAAGGCACGTACTATACTTATGATTCTGTTGTGTAGGGCAGGGCAGGGGGAAAAGGCACGTACTTCATTGCTTTGCAAAAAGTATTTCTTACTGGGAGGTGTGATTTAAAAGAAGGTTGAAAAGTGCCAGTCAGTGTCTGCCCTCCCCTGAAACCAGCCCCTCTAGAATGTAAACTCCAGAAGGGCAAGAATATTTTGTTTTGGGTGGGGGGTTTTGAAGGGGCGAGGGGCAGAGGGAGAGAGAATCTTAAGCAGGTTCCATGCCCACCAAGGAGCCCAGTGAGGGGCTCTATCTCACGACCCTGAGATCATGCCCTGAGCCAAAATCAAGAGTTGGATGCTTAACCAACTGAGCCACCCAGGCACCTAGAAAGGCAAGAATGTCATCTGTCCTGTTCACTACTACTAGTATGTGGAATAGTGCCTACAGGGGCACCTGAGTTGATCAGTCGGTTAAACATTCTACTCTTGGTTTCGGCTCAGGTCATGATTTCACAGCCGTGAGATCAAGTCCCATGCCGGACTCCTCATTCAGTGGGCATCTGCTTCTCTCCCCTATCTCTCTCTCCCTCTGCCCCTCCCCACCCCCATTCTCTCTCTCTCTTTCTAAAATAAATAAATAAATCTTTAAAAAAAGAAAAAGAATAGTGCCTACATATTCAATAAATATTCAACAAATATATTTGCTGAACACACAAACTAACCAAATTGGGAAAAATAATAGTTTGTAATCATCTTTCTTTTACAGATGCGCATTTTAGAAAAAATAAAGAAAAATTACTACAGTCATTTCTGTTAAGAACTAGGAAGGACTCCAGTCCCTTCTAGTTTGTGGATGACCTTGAGTTCTAGGGCTTAGGGAGCTCCGGAGGGGGAGTGACGGAGCAGCAGAAGGGACCAAGTGCAGGTCGAACTCAGCTGACAATAAGACCATTACTTTTCAAACTGAGTTTGACAAGGCGGTTGAGCCCTTTTGGAACCGAAAGATACAGTCTAGTCTTCCTCCCTCAGTTTATAGAGGGGGAGTAAGAACAAAGAAAGAAATGAACATGAGTAACAGTCTTCAGGTGTGCTGGGAGGGAACAGAGTCAAATTTAGATTCGTTTTTGTTTCCTTTTTACAAAATGGGGATAATATTGGTACCATATCATAGATAAGCTATAATGATGAACTGAAATAATAAATGTGAAATACTAAGCATAGTACCTGACCCATAATATGCACTGAATCATTACTAGCTATTATTATTAATATTTCCAATAAAACGTATAATGTTTGGAAATATTCGGTGAGGTTTTATTTCCTTCCTTATACTCATTATTTCCTCTACCACTCTGTCATATTCTACACACATTGTTCTCAGACTGAGAGTAGATAAAGCTGAGAATAAAAAGTCTGTTGAATGTCTGAATGGATTTATTTTAAACTTATAGTAGAGACAACATCTTGAAAGACAGGACTTTCTTTTATTCTGAAAGCTGTGCATTTTGAGAAAGAACAAAAATGTGTGTGGAACTGTTTCCTGATTTTTGGTTTGGGGCCCAACGCCCACCCCATGAGCCAAATCCCCGGGGAAGTGAACAATAGAAACCCACTATGAGGACACTGTTTTTCAAACTGCAGGTTGAGACTTACTCTCAGATCATAAAATGGATTCATTTACTGGGATAACACTGGCATTAAAAGAGATGAAATGGAATGGAATAGAAAATACCAAAGTACACCACAAAGAGTAATGCTAAGTATTATTTCATGAAGCTGTTGTTTTATTTGTGTTGGGTGTATGTCCTTTGCCATTCTGTGAATTACGTTTCCTGTTGTAGTCGTAGTCATTGGCATTCGTACAACACCAGGGATGTCATAGCAGAGGGCATATGTGTCTGTCCTCTCAGAATGTCCCAGGGAGAACAACCGCTCCCAGAGAATTGCCACACCCAGAATGGTGTTGGAAGAGCAGAGCAGCCAGGGTCTAGGGGGGCTGCACAGAGCCGCAAGGCCTAAAAAGTTACTGTGGCCACCAAGAAAGATGCATAAGAGGCCCTGAGCCTCGGTGGTTTGGCAGAAAGTGTTAGCCAAAGTGAACTGAAACAAGTAGAGTCCAGACCATGAGAATAAAGGCAAGATGAGGTAATGGTGGACACTTGGCACATCAGGACAATGGGACATGGAGGAAGAGTTGTCCATCAGCGGAAGCTGGTGTGGACAGAGCGTCATGATGGGCCGGACACTGCTTTCCTCCCCAAACCAGAATGATACATAAGCTCCACCCTCCAGACACATGTCCTCTGCAGCTGCGGAGACTGAAAGAAGTAGAGGGAGTAAAGAGAAGGAAATTCCTCAGTAGCTACCCAAAAGAGACCATGTTTTAAAAACTGAATTGGAAAACAGTATGGAGGCTCCTCGGAAAGTTAAAAATAGAACTACCCTTGACCCAGCAATTGCACTACTAGGTATTTACCCAAAGAATACAGAATTACTAATTCAAAAGGATACATGCACCCTCCCCCCCGTGTTTATAGCAGAGTTATCAACAATAGCCAAATTATGGAAACAGCCCAAATGTTCATCGACTGATGAATGAATAAAGATGTGGTATATATATGCAATGGAATATTACTTAACCATAAAAAAGCCAAAAAAAACCCAAAAAACCCACACAAAAACCATCTTGCCTTTTGTAACAACATGGATGGAACTAGAGAATATTATGCTGAGCGAAATCAGTCAGAGAAAGACAAATACCATATGATTTCACTCATATGTGGAATTTAAGAAACAAAACAAATAATCATAAGGAAAAAAGGGAAGGAGAGGCAAACCGGGAAATGGACTCTTATTTATTTTTTTAATTTTTTAAAAGATTTTATTCATTTGACAGAGAAAGAAAAAAAAATAAGCAGGGGGAGGGGCAGAGGAAGAAGCAGGCTCTCTGCTGAGCAGGGAGCACAATGCAGGGCTCTATCTCAGGACCCTGGGATCGTGACGTAAGCCGAAGGCAGATGCATAACTGACTGAGCCACCCAGGTGCCCTAAGAAACAGATTCTTAACTATAGAGAACAAACTCATGGCTACCAGAGGGGAGGTGGGTGGAGGCCTGGATGAAATTGGTGTTGGGGATTAAGGTGGGCACTTATTATGATGAGCACCAGGTGTTATAGTTAAGTGTTGAGTCACTAAATTGTACAGCTGAAACTAATATTATGCTGTGTTAACTGGAATTTTAAAAAAAACTTTAAAAAATTTTTAAGAACTCACATATTTTTATTATGTTATATTATTCCTACCATAATATAAAGGACAAAGCAATATACAATTATGTAGAAAACAGACCTGCCTAGAGAACCAGAAAACAAAGCTTATTTTTGAATTATAATCCCCCAGGTTAGTGCTTATATATGAATCAAAAAAATAAAACCGAAGTGGCTGAATTTGGGACTCCTGGGTGGCTCAGTCATTTAAGCGCCTGCCTTCGGCTCAGGTCATGATCCCGAGGCCCTGGGATCGAGCCCCACACCGGACTCCTTGCTCAGTGGGGAGTCTGCTTCTCCCTCTGCCTGCTACTCCCCCTGCTGTGCTCTCTCTCTCCCTCTCTCTCTTTCTCTCTGACAAATAAATGAATAAAATCTTAAAAAAAAAAAAAAAGTGGCTGAGTTTACCTTGAATTAGGAAAGACTACATTTTCTGCTGCCAAGCAGACATTGGAGGTCGAGCTGCTGGTCTGAGGTCAGTTCTAGGAAAAAAAGTTACATCCTTGAACACCAGGGGCTGTGACTGTATAAAATATCAAACCTGACATGTTGTTATTAATGAGGACTTTGGACTTGGCAGTGGGAAAGTCATGAGCAATCTCTAAAAGAGCAGTTTCCCTGGAATGGTTAGGACAGAAGCCAGATGGGAATAGGGTAGGCACAGAGTGGTCAGCACAAACTGCTCTTTGGAGACACTGGCAATGGGAGTGGGTGTGGACAAGCATGGACAGCAGGCTTGAGGGCAAGTTCTGTTTAAGGGGAGAAACCTAAGGCTTCATAGGCAGAATTTGTAGGCACATAAGAAAGGCTTATACGGAGCTATTCTGGGTAAAGATAGGAACGAGGGCTAAAGATGATTTCCAAGGTGCATGTTCGATACATTATTTTTCAGGTGAACACATAAAATTAGCAAAGGAAAGGCCATGTGCTGCAATAGTACTATGCATTTCAGCACCGGCAAGATGGCGTAGAAAACTGGAAGCTGTTAGTAATGGTGTGTGTCTGATCAGGGCTGATCTACTTCTGTCTTCCAGGGCCACCTCCTTCCTGGGGCCGCAAACTCAGAGATCTCTGAAGATGGGGGATCTGCGGGGAGAGTCCAGGGTGCCTCCTCCTTGGAACCTCCTTGGACGCTGTGGCCCAAACCCCTCCTCACTGAAACTCCGCTGCCCAGGGGCTGCAGGGTTCTGCTGGCCCTCCTCTCCGGTCACCATTCTACTGTCCCTTTTCTGCGTCCTCCCCCATTAGTTTCTCCACCCAAGGGACAATTCTGTCAAGGACTCCGATGGAGAGTTCAAAAGGGTGGCGAGGGATCTCTGCTAAACAAGTCTCTCAAAGGCTGACTCTCCTCGGGAGACAAGGGCTGTGTGTCTGGCCCTGGCACGCGTCCACGCTCCCCACCCCCACCCTCTGGGCCAAGGCGGCTCTGAGGAGGCGGCCATGACATCACTTCCTTCGCCTGCATCAGCGCGGCCCGGCCTCACGCCGGCAGCCTTCGGCCACCCAGCCCAGAGGAAATGGGGCCGCGACGGCGCTGGGCCCGCCCTCGCGCTCACCCTCCTTTCTCGCCTGGCTCACCTTCCACGGCGGGTCGCAAGCGTGTGGAGGAAGTGGGCCGTCTTCACAGCAGCGGGTGCCTGCCTGCAGTTTCCCTCCGCTCTTCCAGAAGCTACGAGGGGCTGCAATGACGAAGAGCTTCCACTAGGTGGCCGCACAAGACCTTGTTTGTTTAGTGTAGTTGCCGAGCTGGTAGCAAGAGACCAGACCCTCCCCAGCCAGCCACTCTTGTGGGGCGTGTGTGTGTTTAAGGGGTGCTCAGTGAGCCGAACGGAGGGGCAAAGACAAAGGTTAGGAAAAACCAATATCGAAATAGCTAAATTTACAAAACAGTGACGTCGGGGGTTATCCATGCCTATTCATAGAAGGAACTCAGAAATAATAAGGAGCAGAATTCCCTTAATACCTTTAATCATGTTTAGATCATCGGTTGTTTGGCAGAGAAAGTGTTAGCCTACTAACATTTCTGCCTACCGAAAATGAACCGGGGGCAAGGATCATGCATGAGACCTGCACTCCTCTAAGATTCTGATTTGTACATTCATTTTCATTCACGATCAGAAATTTAATGAGTGCCTACTACGTGACACAGCCTGACTAGGGCTGAGGATACAGCTGTGAACAAGACTAACAAGACCTCGCAATCTCACATAACTTACATTTTCAAAAAATTCATACACATAATAAAGATTGCATTCAATTTCTCCAGCTCTGTTATTCTATGATTCCGTGACTGTACATTTCCTTTGCCTGGCCCTCACATGTAGAAGTATGGGATAACAAGATACAGTTAATCCACCAAAATTAGATGCGCACATGTTTCCCG
Source organism: Ursus maritimus (assembly GCF_017311325.1). Lineage (NCBI taxonomy): Eukaryota > Metazoa > Chordata > Mammalia > Carnivora > Ursidae > Ursus > Ursus maritimus. Next base: position 93,929,205 of record NW_024424452.1, read on the forward strand.
GAGTATGGTTGCGATATAATTTCCAGAACTTGGTCATCATGCCATCAGGGGTTCCATGAAGAGACAATGCCGTGGAATTTCCATGCCTCTCCTCTTTATCTGTCACCCACTTTTTAAATGATCTGCCAGGACTAGGACAGACCATCTGAGATGTGGGCCATTCCTGGGACAGAAAGAGCAGCGGGGATGCTGAGGAACAGAGACTGAAATATTCAACTGGAAAATAAGCAAGAAAAGTGTTTCAAAATCCAGAATACCAAGAAGATGGTGGAAAAACTCAGAATACAAAGGAGTGGCATTTTTAAGCACTGCCAAATTTATTTCTCCAGCCAAGTCAAACATGACACAATGGAAGCTAGCTTCCAGACTCCCTATATGAGAAAGTACGAATTCTAGTCAGTGTGGAAATCACCGATGGGTCTGGGAGTTGTCTGGCTTGATCTGCAAGAGGGCGGCATATGCTTTGCATGCATGCATGCATACGTGCGTGCGTGCGTGTGTGTGTGTGTGCGTGTGCACAAGCACAGATGAGAGCTAATTAGAGGGAACACCATTCACATGGAATCACAGCACGACAGAGCTGGAAGAGCTCACTTAATCCATCTTCTCATTTTAGAGTTGTAGAAATTGGGCTTACAAAAGGGAGGCTCATGCCCAAGATCATAGAAGTAAGGCTATATAACCCACTATCTTGTCTCCCAGTTCTCAACTTGTCTATATTCTCTGTTCCACAAGTGTCACAGAGGTGTGAGTTGCCTTTCTTATGTGGATTTACTTGATTTTCCTTTACACGTTATATTGGTTAAATGGTGGTCTCCCTCCTCCCCAAAAGATATGTCTACCTGGAACCTGTGAACCTGTGATCTTATTTGGAAAAAGGGTCTTTGCGGATGTAATTAAGGATCTTGAGATGAGATTATCCTTAATAAGGATAAGGATCCTTAATAAGGGTGTTCCCTGAATCTAATGACAAGTGTCTTTATAGACATTTTAGGGGAGAAGACACATAGAGAAGAAAGTGCTATCAAGACAATGGCAGAGATTGGAGTGATGGGTCTACAAGCCAAGGAATGCCGAGGATTGCCAGAAGCCACCAGAAGCTCGGAGAAAGGCATGGAAAGGATTTTCTCTTAGAGTTTTCAGAGGAACCGACTTTGCTAGCACCTTGATTTTGGACTTCTGACCTCCAGATTATTGAGAGAATAAACTTCTATTGCTTTAAGCCACCCAGTTTGGGGTAATTTGTTACAGCAGCTGCAGCAAACTAACCCACGTGTATCTCTCAGTTTCCTTCATTGCCTTTTCTCATCTCTTCCTCACATTGGAAATGAGTTCTTTCAGCACAGGAACTCTTACGTGAGGCCATTGGCAGAAGAAAGATTGCTTAGGGATGGCAATTCTTTTCTTGGAAGAATCTGAAAATGTTGGGCACTAAGGAGCCACTAACTGAAACCAGCCCCAGAAACCCTAACCCCCAAAGTGATGGTATTAGGCATTAGGGCCTTTGGGAGGTTTTTTAGGTTTAGATGAGGTCACAAGCATAGGGCCCACAATGGGGGTAGTGTCTTTCTGAGAAGAGGAAGAGAGCAGAGCCTTGTGAGGACCCAGCAAGAAGGCAGTCATATGCATGCCAGAAAAGGAGCTCTCACCAGAACCCAACTATGCTAGCACTCTGGTTTTGGACTTGCCAACCTCTAGAACTGTGAGAAATAAATTGTTTAAGCCACCCCAGTCTATGGTATTTTGTTAAGAGCAACCTGAGCTGACTGAGATGGACCAAGACAGACACAGAGATGCCTCAGCCCTGTGTACAGAGATACACATAAGGTCCAGAAACATAAAAGGCAGTCTTAGCAGTTAGCTGGCTAGAGAAACAGCAGAGCAGGCCCTCCGGTCTGATGAGCAGAATGAGGAAAGGAAGGAACTTTGATCCTTTGAGAAAATGGTTTAGGTCAACTATGAGCGCAGAAATGCTAGAGAGAGACAACAGCCAGTGGTGACCCTGAGGGCTTAGGGATGACAGTCATGAGCTGCCCAGGGGTCCTAGGCAAGCAGCCTCACGTTCCACAGAGACATAGACAGACACACAGCCAGGTCCTTGGTGTCTATCCCTGTCCTGTCCCTGATTTTCTCCCTTGGGATCAGTTGAATTTCTTTTCCAGCTCTCTGAGGTCTGCTCCCAAGGCTGATGTGGTCACTGAAAACCAAAGATTCATACAACTGAAGAGAATGTTCAGGGTCATTCAAAATTTCTTCCCACCCTAGGAAACTGACACTGAAGTCCTTCCAGTCCAGTAGGGCTTGCTGCCTTCAGGGTTCCAAGGCTCTCTTGCTGCTTTCTTTAGAAAGTCCTTTTATCCCAAGGAGATCTTTCCCCTAAGCTCTGGGATTGACCAGTGCATACTGATGGGGGCAGGATCTCCTGGGGAAACATGTGGGCTAAGTGGTTTCTGTTACCATCTGGTCTACAGCCAATCCGCTGGAAATCCCAGGGACCACTCACCAGGAAAAATAAGGCAATGACCTGCAACTAGGTAGCACAAGAAAGCCTCAAAGACCTGTGGTATTGATAGCCCAGGTTCGTTACTTCTTATCCACTCACACAAGCCAGCCTCCAGACCTTAGGAGCAGGAACTAAGTAGGAGACTCTGATCAACTGAAATTAGTCTACATATCTGGCCTGGGTATGGGCATGAAGACCGGGACTAGGCTAGACCAGGCAAGGAGGCATAGCCAGAATAGCCGTCACTGACAGTCTCGTATATGTGATAATGTCTCAGTTCAATTTGTATCACACATAGTCTCAGAGAGACAGGGAAGATTGTACATTGGCCAAATACAAGTCACCATAAGAAATCCCTTAGATTTGGATTGAATCACATAGACCTCAAGGAAAATCAGATATGTGCCACTTTAAGAAACCTAGAATGGGAATTTCTACATAACAGATATACTAGGTATATGGCTCACTTTTTGTGGGGTGGGGGTTGGGTGGGTAATGACTTTGGGGGGAGGGGTGGGGAGGGTAATACCTCAAGTGAATTTAAAATAGAAATGGAATTATAAATAATATTAAAGGGCAAATCTATTGCACAATGTCTTCAAGTTTATTTTTCCTTTTCATGTGGTTGTTGGCAAATATCTGGAATGGGAAACAGGATCATTCTTTTGGGAGGCTTTCTCTTTGTGTTTCTCAGTGCTGCAGAAATAAACACACAACTTTAATTTGTTCCCCAAAGAGAGGGATAATAAAAAACAACCACTCAAACCTAGTCAGAATTGCTAGAAGAGCCAGGAAATAGGTTTTGTGGTTGGTTAGTTTGTTTGTTTTTCTTCGTAGTTTTCCGGGAAGTATGATCAAGACAAGCACCTGCCCTTTGGGTAGCACATTCATTCCAAGGGTCAAAGGATTGATGCATTTGCTGAAACTATCTCTTTGACAGAGCTCATGGCTCCCCCAGGGCTGGGCTCAGAGCTGTTGCTTGAACAAGTCAATGGTGTCATTCTAATGAAAAGCAGGGTGGCAGCTATGGAACTTGGTTCGAAGTAACATGGTCTGATGAATTCCACCTTGAGCACAAACTGAGGTTCACACATGTCAGAGAATGTACCCAAACTACTGAGTGGACAGGAGCAGTCAATTCGCAGGTTTGTTGGACGGGGCTGAAAAAGAAAGGAGGACGTTTCTTGACGACTGATGGGGTGAAAATGAAAGCCCAGCATGGAATTTTTTCCCTACCTGGCACCTTAGCCTGCTCTGAGCTCTACAGAGAAAGTTCTGAGCCAGAGCTATAGAATTGGTCTTCAGAAAGGACTCTCTGTGAGGACTTCAAGCAAGAGTAGCATTCTTATGTCCCCATATGGACAGGGGACATTGAAAAGGGATGAACCTGGGGGAATCTTTGTGTTAAATGCAATAACACGGTCTCCATTCATACGGACATGTGAGACATCTCCGTGGAGTCTGGATGGGACTTCACTGAAATAGGTAGGAGGTCTTCACTAAGCATGTGCCAAGAAGAATCAGTAAAATGTGGGTTACTGCTATTAAGGTGGCCTCCTCTGTACCCAAGAAAAAAACTGGGGTTGAAATTACACCTCCCCTCTCAGGCTGTAGTTTTCAAACTGTTCTCCATAGTAGCCTAAGTGTTCTGAGGTTGGGGGAGTAGCTCATGGCAGGTTCTGGGCCTTCCCCCACCAACTCAACCAACAGCAGTCACTAGTTCATCTATTTTTCCTGTGGTAAGAAAGATTTTGTAACTTAACAAAAAGGTCTTTATAGCTTAATAGAGAAGTCTTGAACAGCCCTGCTTTAGGGTTCTCTTGACTAAGCTGGTGACTTGTACATAATAGATTTTCAATGGATTCCATATTTATTTGTATGAGCAATCTAGCCAAGAAAGGAGTTGAAGTGATAATAACTTTTTATTAATGGATGAGACTAGAGTAAGTGATTTATTTCTAAAATATATTGAAAAGAACAAAGCAATTAAAATATTAAGTGTTGGGAATACTGTTTTATTTCTTTTGCACACACCAGAAATGAACAAACACAAATCTTAATGTGAGACATTTATATTGATTCTTATCATTGGAAATAACCAAGATAGTGAAAAATCATGAATACATTTGTTATTAACTATATTTCAAAGTTATTGCTGGTTGTGTGGGTCTGTTAAACAGTTGTTGGCTAATTTTCTATCTCAAGAAAGAATAATGACCGCCTCATAAATTGTGTTTCTCTATGCATTTTGATTAACAGAGATTATTATCGATTTAAAAGGGGGAGATTGAAAAGATTAAAACTCCATTAATAAATAAAAACTGTTTGAATGTTAACAGTTTTGAATGTCACGAGCCTAACACTTCATAACACACAGATCTAACAAGTATTTTCCTCCAGGCAGAAGGTCTCAATGAAAATAGCTTTGAATAGAGCAGTACACTGAAGCAAAACTAAAGACTTGGTAGATTGTTTTTCTCTATGCTGAGTTGATGGACCATTTGCAGGAACTTACCCATTTGTGTAACTGTGTCTGACCAGATGGACGTGCTCCAGGGCAGAACATTCTTTTGAGGGCCAAAGCTAGCCAGATCAACAGATTTGAAAATGGCCTGGTCATAAATCTATCAAATCACCTCTGGCTTGAGCTAAGGTTCTGAGCAAATAAAACCATGTGATCTTCTAGAATAGTCTCAGGAACTTTCTTTGGAAGACTTCGAAAGGGAGATATAGTTGTCTAAAAGTCTCCTCGCTTGATAAGATGTCTTTATTTTGTTTAGAACAGGTCAGAGCTACAAGGAACTATTCTATAACGGGGATTAGCATTACCTAGAATTCCAGATTAAAGACAGTTGCATCACACCCTGGGGGTGCAGCAGGTAACTTGAATCAGAATATACGGACCAGACACGGCCTTCCCTGTGCGGCGATAGACCAGTCCAAGAGACGTGGCACAACCACCGTCTGTTTCCAAGCAGGCAAAGTGATCCAGCAGGGTCTGATCAGAAGGGGCCAAATGGGAATCCAGTTTCATGAGTTCTTGGCAGCAGCAAATGCTCACTGTTAGGGGTACACTGAAATGCTAACAGGAACCAGCCAGCTCCATGTGAGGCGTGAGACTGGGATGAGGCCCAAGTCCTGAGAAACTGAACTGGCAGCAAGCAGCTAGGCGGCTGGAACACAGGCTAGGCCTACCTCGATGCCAAAGACCAGGGCAGAAGGGACCAAGCAGACAGCCTGGCTACTCATATGCTTCGATTTTTTCTATTTTACAGCCAACTTCAAGGCTGTGTTCACGGTGCTCCAGCCATGGGCAAAAGGCAGCAATAGAGGATTTTACATCCCTGTCTTAATGGGGAGAAAAAATGTAACCTCGAGGCTGGTCTTCCATGGGTTGTAGCCAGTCCGGGGGCGGGGGGTGGCGAGGGACAGGGCTGGGGATCACTGCGAAACGTAGTGCCTGGCATCAGGCCTAGGAAGTCCTGATTGTGGAGTGGCCCCAACGGGCAGAGCAATTCACAGATTAGGCGTACTTCTTGGTAGACCACCACCAAATTCTGCATCTACATCTTGAAAATGTGCTTTTACTGAGAAACCAAGAGCAACTTTTCTCTGGTTAAATGCTTGCAGGTAAATTTTGCATTCAGCGTAGCTAAACAACACATCCTCGGAAGAATTTCTGAATCCTTTGGAGAAGCCTGAAGAGGTAGCATTAGCTTTCCCATTCTCCTCCATAAGCAGACCACATCTTTGCTTTTCTGCATTTTCCCAGAGGCTGGGAACCAGGCCCAAGAAATGTTGAAAGGAAGGGGTTTTCCAATGTAAAACAAATTCAGGTTCGTGTTTAGACGATACTGAATGTAAATGTGCAAAATCACGTCACGGTCTCACTCTTATTTTTTATCAAGTCCAAAAAGCGAAAATATCCAGAAGCTGCTCCAAGTTAGGAGTTTAAAAGCAAGTACCTTTTGCTATCTGGAACTAGCTTCCACCATGCCACATAGCCCCCTGGAAGATTAGCCAAAATTGCTTTCAACTTACTACTTGCAGCTGTTTGGAATTCCACATCGATTCTCTGCAGAGTTGCAGAGCCTAACTGGGCGAGCCCACAGTAAACACAGGAATCTCTGCCAGCGCTGGCATCTATAGCGCCATGATTTGCAAACATGTTGAATTGCTATTTTATTCAATAAATGGAACGTACAATAGAAAATAGATTTGGAAGTGACATCAAACTTGTTTATCCTGCTAGAGTGGGCTGGGTAAAGCTATTGTGCTTTGGTTATGAAGGAATCTCTGTCGGGAAGGAGTAGGTGGAGTTCTGCCATTCTTTCCTAGCCTGATATTAAGCCCTGGGGGTCTACGCAGTCCACACCCTCCCCCTTGAAGACCTCTTCTCCCAGCACTAACTCCATAGTTTAGGTTAACTAATACCAGTTATGCCCTTGTTTCCAAATCTCAGTGTTATTCATAGATGCCACTTTTCCTTTTTTCCTTTCTTCCTTTTTTCCTTCTTCCTTCCTTCCTTCCTTCCTTCCTTCCTTCCTTTCTCTCTTTCTTTTCTTTTTAGAGAGAGAGAATGAGAGAGAGAGGGTGCATGCATGAGAGAGAAGAGGGGGTCAAAGCGAGGGGGAGAGAGAATCTTAAGAGGGCTCCACACCCAGTGTGGAGCGTGAAGCTGGGCTGGATCTCACCACCCTGAGATCATGACCTGAGCCAAAATCAAGAGTTAAAGGCTTAACCAATTGAGCTACCCAGGCACCACTCAATGTCACTTTTCTATACAAGTTCTAAATATACATATAATTTTATATGCATTAATAAACACAATATTTAGTGGGAAATATATAAATATATGTGCACGTTTGTATGTAAGTATGTGTAGTACATGTGTGTTCCTATGTGTGTGCATTTATGTGTGTATGTGTATATATACATGAAAATTTCCTCATCGTCAGGGCTGTGGCTTCTCTACCAGCTAGGAGTTCTCCAAGGGCAAATGGCTATGTTTCCTCCCTTCGTCGCAATTTCCTAGGATGAAGCTCTGCCTCTCCCATCAGTCAAGAGGCATCCAGGACAGGGAGCTCCCTGACCCTTGTCAGAGAGGGCTTAGGAGAGAGGACGCAATACCTTCTGGATGTGCCCGAATGAAGAGGGGGCAGTGAGCACACAGCAGAGCACACAAGGGGAGGAAGAAACTCAAAGATTTGCCCACATAATAGCTACACTTACTTTGCCAGCTTTTTCCGTCTGAGCGAATGGGTGTGGTCATTATAAGAAGGTGACTATTCCCCAAGTAAATAGGGTATGCTATTTGGTGGAAAGGAAATTGTAAGAGAAAGTGTCTCATTTCTGCAGTTTGAAAGCAGGTAATCTCTGTAGTCTGGGTGTCTATTTACACTGCTTTTCAGCAATAAAGAGTAACATTACCTTAATAACCCGCTCATCTGAGGCAGGGAGGATACTTAAGGCATCAGAGAAAGAAGCATTTACTCTGATGAGCCACTTTCCCCAAACAGCATAAGATCGACATCATTCGCCCAGGAGATTTTTTTTTTTTTTAATTTCTAAAAATATTTCCTGGTTATGACATGTGATCTAAAGCACAGGTACCCTGGGCTCACTTTCTGTGATGGCTAATGACACATGATTCCCACCCCTGTCAGAGAGGGGGGGAAAAGGGAAAATAGATAAAGCACTAGACTTTGAAAGAAGAAAGTTTTACAAGTTAGAAACCCAACTAAGTAGTTGTGAGGCAGAAAATGGCTTAGTAATTTGATCTTGGTGCTTCCAGAAACACCTCTGGGAGGGAGTGCTCAGTCAATGGGGGAATATTGGCTCTGCTCCCCAGACACCAAAGGGCAGGAAAGTTGGGTTTTGCCTTTTTCTCTTCAAAGAGACCTGCGAACGTTTCTGACCCAGGCACTGCTCTCTTTCAGGCAACTGGAGCATTTATCTCAAAAATGGCCTTTTTTTTTTTTTTTTTTTTTTTGACACCTGTTCAGACGCTGCAGGATGACAAGCCACACCCACTCCCACGCCCACAGCCACAGGGCATTGTTCTTGGTTCCAGCCAGCTTGGAAGCTTTGTCTCAACTTGTACTTTTAAAAGGATCTGAGGACAGATTCAGGGGAAGATTTTTTTTTCATAGATGTGGCCTGAGGCATACAGTTTTGTGGGTTTTGTTTTGTTTTTTTTTTTTGTTTTGTTTTGTTTTGTTTTGTCAACAACTAATACAACGCAAGATGCCTTTTCTTTGAAAAAGCTTCGCTGGGCATTATGGCAGTGGTGGGGACTGGGGGTACGCACACACACTGAACTCACGGATTCAGACAGCGCTAAATCAAAATCTGATCGTTTTGACCTTTGAAGAAACGGTTAGGTCTTTTTACTTTTTTTTTTTTTAATCTTCTTAGAAAGGTAATTGAAAGGGTAGGCAAGATCAGAGAAGGCAAGTTCCATCTCTTCAGCATGCTTCTAAGTATTGTAGGATATCACCAGGATAGAAACGCATGTTGTTCGGCACAAAACAGTTTTATCTGTTCGCTAACCAGGCTCCATAGAACCATAAAACTGCGTCTGGGAAACCCTATGACCAGTCGACGCAAATAGGATCACGAACCTAAAAATACTTGAAATGGACTCAGCAGTCTTTAAAATGATTTCGTAACATAGGTCACAACGAGGTGGGAAAGTATAGGCTGCGGTTTTGGAATTCCCGGGTTCAAGTCCTGACTTACTTACTGAGAAACGTTAGGTAGCTTCTCAGAGCCTGAGCCGTCTCAACCTTTGTAAGGAATTTCTCATTCACAAAGTATAAATGGAATATTGGTCATCAAAGTGCTTTGTAAACTGTGAAGTGCTAGACAAATGTACTTTGTTCTGAGAACCCTTTTATTAGATTATAACATCTTTGAGTCCGAATTTCTTCCAGTAGAGCCCAGGAATCTCTACACTAAAACAGGATTTCCTTAACAGTTGTGCCATTCAGCCTCAGCTTAGGAATCAGCTTGGTGTGGTCCTTGGACCAGCGACAACAGCACCACCTGGGAACTTACTAGAAATGCAAGTTCTCGGCCACCCCAACCTCCTGAATCAGACGCTCTGAGGCTAAAGTCCTGCATGCAGGGCTCTAATGAGCCTTTCCGGTGATTCGGAGCCCAGTAAACAACTGGGAACCACTAGCCTAGGGTATTACTGCTCAAACTTGAGTGTTCGTACAGATGATCTAGAGGTCTTGTTAAAATGCCTGGGATGACTGTAGGGAGGGAGTAAGGGGAGCAAAGACCTGGAAGACACCAGCCCCCTCTGGCAGAAGGAGTTACCACCCTGAGGGCCGCCTCAGGCCAACACCTGAGAGGACAGCAGGGAGAGAGAATTTCTCTTCTGGCACACATCCCCAAGACTGGGGAGTGGGGTAGGACTTGGGGTCCCTTCTAAGTTGCCCTAAGGTCACTGTGCCAGGTGGAGAATGAGGCAGTGTGGATTGGGAGGGCTATAGGATGCTGTGGCCATATATGGATTACCCCTTTATGTGTTGGAAAAGGGGGTAACAACATCCCCTCTACCCTGCTCAGATCCCCATATTACAGAGATAGCTTTCTGGGGGGTCATCAGGAAAATTCATCCTAGAAGAATCTGATTTGGTGTCTTCTCTAGAATCTTCTTCCCAGGATGAGTTTTTGATAGGGGAGGAAGAGAAGAGCTGGTTCAGAAATCCCCAAGATAATTTTTTAAACTCCACAACGCAACACCTCTTCCTGATTACTGTCTCCTCGATGAGTGCCTGCCTCTGGGGAAAACATGGCCAGAGGAGACTTTCATTTCAGACTCACAAGGGTATTTCCAGCTATGGAAAAAATAGATATTGTATTCAAACGAGGAAAAGCATTTGGCAGAGCCTTTGCCCCTCCCGTCCCGGGTTCCCTGGGCCCCAGCGCCAGCCTCCCTGACACGGCCCCTGTCAGGGAACCGGTTGCTGAAAGGAGGTTTTTCTTGATGCGGAGAAGCATCTTTCTGGGTTTTAATGAGATCATTGATTGTCTCTTTGCTCTGACGAAGATTGTAAATGTGATGGGTGAAATATAAAGAATAATTAGTCCCAGAGGTGAATCCATCCCCTACAATATGTCTTTTCTCCCTCTCAGCCTGTTGAAAAGTTTACTGCTTCCAGATGCGCCTGATTTCAACAGTTAAGAGGAGCCGGTTCCTTTAGAGCTGCAAACTTGTCAGGGAAAAGCTTGTTTCTGAGAAAAGGCTTAAGCTGGAGAGATGATTCCTGAAGAAACAGCTGACGTAGGAAGGAAATATGGCCATGGTGAGGCATTGCTGGCCTCCCTGGGGGGCCTTGACCCCTGTGAGGAGGTGGGGGGAAGGCCTAGGTCAGCCCCCATTACAGTAGCGACTTCTCACTAATTAGCTGTTAAGGAATCCGGCAGCTTCTGAAGGAGACATTTGTGAGGAATGCTTTCCTCAGATCCTGCCAGTGCTCCAGCAAAGCCGGCAAGCCCCAGCCCAGCCGGGAACTTCCTGCTTCCACAGAGCTTGGGACAGGCCTCAGCCACCATCTGAGAGGCCGCAGGAGCCCACACATCAGTCTTTGATAAACACCAGCCACTCCCACTTTAGAAACATAAGCTCTTTAGTCCCTGCCAGTTGCCTGGTAGTTGGAAGAAAATCCTAAGAGCTATGAGCCCCCAAGGACTGCATGATCCAGTCCTGTGACTTCAGACAGGAGAAAAGCCATGAGAGCTGCTTTTTTTCCTCATGTCCACTCTCTTCCTGAGGCCCTTTAGCAGAAGGGTGTCCCTGAGGGGGCCTGCTGGGCAGGGGTAGGGGGATTGAAAGGGTGTAAGAAGGGCATGGCCAGATATTCGAGATGTGGGCCTCAAGAAGCTGGGGCTGTGAGGGAGTCTGGCTGAGGAGGCCCAGGGCCTGGGATTTCCGCTGGCAGGAGGAAAAGGCATCTGGCAGAATAGATGCCCATCTGTGAGGAGGGACTGAGGAGATGGGGCTCCAGGGGGTAGGTGGGCCTCATTCAGCTTGCTTGGGTATAAGCAGAAGAAATGGAAATGGGGGGGGTGCTGTCTAGCATACCTAATGCAGAAGAAGGACTGCCTCACAGATCCTACAGAAAACACCCAGCACTGCAAAGCCTACGGAGCAGTGGATGGGGGTGGGGGGCGGGTGAATGCTGAGCTCCTGAAAGCCATTCTTCCCCCCCCAACCCTCACTCATTACCCTCTCCTCCCAATAGTCTCTTTGCTGGGGTTCCTCAAGCATACTAGGTATGCCCATATGTCTTTTGGGCTACCCCAAAAGCAGACTCTGAGCTGGGGGTACAATATAGGGCCAACAGATCCATTAGGATCATCCATGCAGGGGGGCCCACAGTACTTTTCAGGGCCCATGAAAATGTGTTCTTTGTAGAAGCAGAAGAAAAAACTGAAATTTTAGATTAAATAAACAAGCAGGGGGAGTGGGAGAGGAAGAAGCAGGCTCCTAGCAGAGAAGCCTGATGTGGGGCTCGATCCCAGAACGCTGGGATCACGCCCTGAGCCGGAGGCAGACGCTTAAGGACTGCGCCACCCAGGCGCCCCAGATTAAATATGTTTTAATACATAACATCTTGTATATTCATCTTGAGAGAGGAATAATGCAATCATAAAAATATATTTTTAATTTCTTTCTTTTTTTTTTTTTTTTTTTGAAAAAGGGGCCCACGGCCACAAAGGTGCAAGTAGCTAGGACCCATGAAAGTCACAATGTGGCCCTGGGTATGGCCCTAATGTTACCTCAATGTAAGAAGTAAGAAATGGGGGCTCAGGGAGCCTAAGTTTTCGCTCACAGCCCCAGCTAATGGGTTGGTGAGTTAGGATTCCTCCCCGTGTCTCTTTGACTCTCATAGCTCTTGCCCTTCCTGGTGATCTGCAGAAACTTGAGAGACTTGGGTGGGTCACGAGAGGAGAAGTTTGGTAGGGAAGATGTGCCTTTTCTCTTGGCTGTTCTCATTTCTCAGGAACAGGACTGGGACAGGCACCCCAGCCTCTGGCAGTTCAACATCTGCAAGCAGCCGTCATGGTGCATCTCTGCGGACTTGGAGCTGCTCGGGCTGCCACGGCCAGATGCAGATGCGTATTTGTGGCTTTCCTCCTTGGCTTCTTTCCCCAGGTTTTCATTCCTTTTATTCTGAGATGGAGCTGAAATTTTTCCAAAAGAGCCCATGGTGGACACCCAGAAGTCAGTAGGGACTCCAAAAGGAAGTTAAGGCCGGGAAAGGGGGCCAAGAAGAGGGGGACCAGCCTAAAGTATACAACACTCAATCCTTTATTGCTCACATGTGGCCTGACCGCTGGTGGACTGGCTCCAGGAAAATCTGAACTCTGGGCTAAGCTTCACTCCGGGCCCTCCAGGCCAGGCCTGGATGTCTCCCCTCAAATCCCCCCTGAGCCAGGCTGATTTTTTTTCATAGTATAACTGCAGAAAGCACTGAGCTGCGGCTCAACAGACCTGGTCCCTGTAGTCCTAGCCACACCACAAACTTGAGCTCTGACCTTGACAAAACCTCTCTGGTTCTCAGTTCCCTCATCTGGGAAATAAGAAAGCTGTTGGACCCCATGATCTTTGAGATTCCAGTAATTAAGCAAACAGAAAACCTGTGCTGCTGAGCGGGAGTCCAGAAAAAGACGTCTGTTGCTTTAAAAAAAAAAAAAAAAAAAGCAGTCCCCGAGCCCCTCAAGCCGCCGATGCCTGGGTTTGTGAGTGTTGTGTCGAGGACCTTCCGGGCGCTGTCCGGGTTCCGGGGGCGGGAGGGGGGCAGGGGGTGTGGGAAACGGGCTTCGCTCGCAGAGCATCTCCGGCCCTGGCTCCCGGCAGAAGCGGGAGCATATCTGGGGAGATTGCCGCACAGCTGGAGGGCCCTGGGCCCCAGGGTCAGGTGGCCCGCCTGGGACACCTGTGCCCGGCTAGTCCGCAGGCCCGGGCCCCGGGGCCCCCTGGCGTCCCCTCCCCCCCCCGGGCCTGGCCGGCGTCTCCCCGGGGCCCCGCGCGGCTCCGGCTCACGGAAGTCGCGCTCTTTCTTTCTTTTCCCCTCGTTAGTGGAGCTGAAATCTGATCGTGGAAAGTCTGGGGCGGGTCTGAGACCCTGCTGGCTCTGGCTCCCAGCGCCTGGGGCGATTCCTGCCGGAGGAACCCAGGCTGGGCCCGCCGCGGGGGCGGGAGGTCGGACACCTCGGGAACTGGAGGCTTTGTCTCTGGGCAAAGCAGGAGAGGGACTTAATTGCAGGGGCGGGGCGGGGGAGGAGACCCGGGAAAGCCGAATGACACCTGACAGCTTTGAGAGAGCCCCCCCCTCCCCAACCCCCGCCGCTGGGGGGTGGTCCTGCTAATCCCCTTCGCGAGAGGAAGCTAATTGCTGCAGCCAGAGAACGCAGGATAAAAGCGAGCATGGACCCACACCCACCAGGCCTGGAGTCATGCTATTTGCTGCTAAATTAATATAATTATATTACCTAATGCAAAAACTACGTTAAGAACTCTGGCTTTTGGCTGCATCTAGGAGCTTCTGATGGGTTAAAGGCAACATCTTGGTTTAATTCCCCCTTTTTTCCCATCTCCCCCCCCAACTACAAATGTCAGAAATAAATTATCGAAACCAGATGTAAGGTTTTGGGTGCACATTTTCGGGCAGTTCTGCGCTAACAGATGCCTTGTATTAATAATGTACAGTTGTGACAGGAAATATGGTTTAGAGTCCTGGAAAAACATGAAAGCTAATTCCATTACCCCTTTTCATGGTACCTACTTCTTCTCAAATGCTCAACTGGTTTGGATTACAGCGAAACTTTAGAGGAAAAATGATTTGGTCTGAAACGGTAACTCAGCTCTGCTTTCCAGCCTCTCCCCTCAAGCACCCACCTTCCCACGCACCTGCAGACCTACATTCTATGTGCAAATAACCAGAGATGAGAACATCTGGACCTGGTCATTCCTCAGGGGACACACTTCCAAATGTTCTCTACTTTCCTGTTCATGGGGACTTGGTAGACAGGAAGGCAGGGCCAGTGATCCCAGCTTCACACTCTTGCCTGGGACAGTCCTTTAAAACCTGGCCTACCCGCTCACACTTCACTTTCAGCAAAAGTAAAAACAATAAAACACTTTTATGCTCGAGGAACCAGATAAATCCTGGTAATTGATCTCGGGAGAGGGATTATTAAGGGGCTAAGTGCAATGCTTTCCAGAACTGAGGGTGTAATAAGCATGAAGCCAAACAAATGCACAATTTGTTATCTGAATTTCATCACTCGATGCACTGCAAGCAACTGGCTTGAAAATGGCTTTTCTCTAGGAAGGGAGAAGGCTGTAACACATTCATTGACAGCTATGCTCTGTGGCTGAGAAATGTCTGCACTCTCCATGTCTCACACCGGCAGGCACACTCAGAAAGGTCAGAATGTTCCTGCTTGCCTTTCTAAGGGACAGATTTCCCTCCGCTTGATGCCAGTGCACAGTGCAAAAAGAGAAAACTCTTTCGAGGTCTTCCCCTCGCTTACATTCCACCTATGAGGAAACGACAAGACCAGCAGCAAGGGTATCCAGACTGTCCTGGATCCCTAGATGAGAAAGTCTTTTCCTACTCAGATAAAGAACAGTCACGAAGGAAAGAGAGCTCTCAGTTCGGTTACGTGGGACCAAAGAATCACAACATCCAAAATAATAGCTATCACTTACTGAGAGCTTATTATGTGCCCGGGACTGTCCTCTCTGCACACATACCCCCATGTGCCCTCTAATCCTCAGAATCCCCGAAAAGGTAGGGGCATTACAATTATGCCCCCAGCTTAAAGATGAAGAAACTGGGTTTCAGAGATGCTGAGTCATCTGCCAAAATTCACCAAGAGGCAGAGCCAACATTCAAAAGTAAGTGTGTCTGAATCCGAAGACTGTTTTAAACAACCTCTTGCACTCGATCTTAGCCAAAAGGCCGAGAAGTGATCAACCACTTGATTTACCCCCGTGGATAACAAAACAGTGTCCTGAATCACGGGCAGATCCACACTGTGTCATTCCTTTAGCAAAACTTTTTTTCAGGGAGAGCGCACAGTCTTCAAGTCCAGAAGAAATTAACAAAAGGCTGCGCCGTAGACGTTTTGTGTGAATGGCACAGATACAACTAGGAGTGGAGGAAGCTACCGAGGACCAAGAGTCAAGTCTTGGCTCTAAGCCCTGGCTCTCCCTCTCACTGGCCGTGAAATCAAAGCAATTAGTCTTGGCTTCAGTTTCTGTACCTTTAAGGTTGACATGATAATACTTGCCCTGTTTGTGAAGATGGTGTGAAATAATGGCTACCCAAATTTTCATCAAGTACTAAGTAAATTGCTGTGTGATCTTAGGCACCTTCCTTTACCTTTCTGATCCTCATTTGTCTCAACTGTGAAACTGTGGGATTGAATGAAACAACGCATAGCTTCACCTCCTGCTCTGAAACTGTACAACCCAAGGGTGGGTGTTGTGGCATAGTTCAAAGGAGCAAAAGCCAGGAAACAGAGGGAATGTCTTCCAAGAGAGAATAGTTGAATAAATTACTGCACATCCACACCTTGAAACAGTATGTAACCAATGAACAATGAAAAATCAGAGCTATGCCAGATGAGTTGGAGGAATTTCTATGCAGTGTTGTTGAAGGAGAAAAATAAGATGTGGAAAAAGGTGTATAAATGATCTCACCTTTGTAAAGCAATGAATGGCATTCCCTCCAGTGTGTATATGCATGTATTCTACATAGAATTATATGAGCAAAGAGGAAAATATACTTATTATTAAAGGCATTAAAGGGAGTAGAAAATGGAGCTAAGGATGACCATAAAAAAAATGGGGGAAAATTCTGGATTTAAAAACAATAAAAGGGGGGCACCTGGGTGGCTCAATCAGTTAAGTGTCTGCCTTCGGCTCAGGTCATGATCCCAGGGTCCCTGCTCAGCGGGGAGCCTGCTTCTCCCTCTGCCTGCCACTTCCCCTGCTTGTGCTCTCTCGCTCTCTCTCTGACAAATAAATAAATAAAATCTCTTAAAAAAAGGATTTAAAAAAATAAAAATAATAAAAGAGCACGTATATGCTCGACACACACATTTGTGTAAAGATACATATCTGTAAATATGCATTATTTGTAAAAGATGAATCAGTCATAAGTTATTTGAAA
The DNA here is from genome assembly GCF_017311325.1 of Ursus maritimus. Lineage (NCBI taxonomy): Eukaryota > Metazoa > Chordata > Mammalia > Carnivora > Ursidae > Ursus > Ursus maritimus. The sequence goes on from NW_024424452.1 coordinate 93,945,909, forward strand.
TAAATAAAATGTTTCATTTAGACTTGTATCGAGATGTAAGAGATTTCTCCCAAATCTCCAAAGTACCCACATAAGGTACTCCCATCGCAAGTTGGTTATATGTCAATAGGTATTTAGAACAGCAAGTTCGGAAGGTAGTCTGAATACTCCCCCTGCCCATCAATCACGTTTACACTATACATTTGCATAAGAAACCCTTTTCTCATATAAAGAAGACCTTCCCAGTTCTTCCCCAAGCGCTTCATCTGCTTAAAGGCGGACCTGTTGAGGTTCTTCTGTTTGCAGGCACTCACAGAGGGGCAGTGATGAAGCAGGGAGCAAAGCCAAACCCTTCCCTTATGGAGTGTACCTCCTAGCGCAGGAGACGGACGAGAAAAACGGGTCAGTAAAATCTAGAACAGGGAGTGATACAGACTGTGACTAAAGACAAAGCAGGGAGAGGGAGCGAGAGAGAAAAGGGTATCTGGCACCAAATTCAAGAAGACATTGAGAAAAAAAAGTAAGCGATATTTGGGCAGAGATCTGAATGGCATGATGTAGTGAGTAAAGCACAGTCCGGCTACAGGAAATAGATCAGGAGGGAGTGAGCTCAGTGCATCTGAGAAGGAGCGAGTTTGCAAGCAGAGGGGAGACACCATCCCCTCCACAGCTACCCCTGGTCCAAGCCACCATGTCTCCCACCTGGACCGCTACTATAACCTCTAGCTGGTCTCTGGGATTCTGTTTCTTGTTTTCTATGGTCAATTTTCCACACTTGCAGCCTGAGTGATCCTTTTAAAATGCAAATCAGATCATGTTACAACAATGTGCAAAACCCTCCAGGAGCTTCCCATCACTTAAAACAACACTCAAAGTCTTTACCTTGGCTGACGCGCTCCCCAGGATCTGGTTCCAGCTACCTCTCTGACCTCAGCTCACCATGTTCCCCTTTGCTCACTCACTGGCCTCCTTGTTCTTCCCTAACAGGCCAACCACACACCTGCCTAGGCCTGGAGTTCCCGTAAACGGACCATGAATCATCCAGTTGCTCTGGCCATGGGTTTAAGAGTCACTCTTGACTCCTTTCCTTTCTCACACTCCACAGTCAATCCATTAGCAAGTTCTGACAGGTTTACATTCTAAAGAGATCCCAAATCAGACTACTTATTATCACCTCCATCAACAACGCTAATCCCAGCCACCACCACCTCTCGCCTGGATTACCGCATCAACCTGCTAACAGTTGCCTTCTTTCCCATCTTGTTCCCCAAAGCCTATCCTTTACCCACTAACCAGAAAGATCCGTTTCCAGCATTTATTCAACATTCAAAAAATATTTATTCACACCCAGCTAGGTGCTAGGGTCTATTTTAGTTGGTGGAGATTCAGTATGAAACAAAATTTAAGAGGTTTCTGCCCTCCAGGAGGGAAGGTTTGAAGCAAAAAATGAAAAAGAGTTTTGTTTTGTGCATGTTAAAACGAGCAATCGGTGTACTTGGTCAATATTATCAAAAACGCTTGGGGGTTTTTGCCCAACAAATTGCCGGCACGGGCCAGCGGCGCTTTATTGCTGTTCCTTAAAAATTTAGTTTAACAAATTCAGCACTCGGGATGCTCTCTCTTTCCCAGAATTGGAATGTTCTGCACCCAGCTGGTGGTTGATGCCTTGATATCACATTCCAAACTTCAGTGTATGTGTCGTACCTAAGATCTAGTTTGGAATGCTAAAATTTTCAGACATTTAAAAAATGAAAAATAGAATTCTATGCTAACGCGTATGAACCCCTGCACTCTGTTTGGATAAGATACTCAGGAAGCAAGCTTTTCAATAAAACACATAGGCAAGGATATCTATCTACTGACTTCTCTCAGTTCCAAAAAGGATTTGAGGGAAACAACCACACAGAATTGATTAATTTTAACTGTCATCAATCGCAATTTAAACTTGGTCTTACTCCCAAACTTTCATTAAAATGCTTCTTTGAAGGTACTTTAAAAAAAAATTTTTTTTTTTAACTTAGGGTGTCTGCCCCATCCACCTGTAGGGCAAAGGTTGTGGTTTAGTCTTCATTTGACCCCAGTGCCTGATATCATCCTAGGTACAGAATAAATGTTTGTTGAATGAATGAATAAACTTTCCTAGGGCAAACTTTAAATTCAAGTCCTCTATCCAAATTGGAATCAATACTGGCAAAAAGAAATACCTTTTTATCTTTGTATGGGCATTCAGCAAGAAGAATGTTATGACTGCCCCTTTCCACAGGCAAATACTAAAAAAAACAAATTGCCATGGTTTCCAGCTCTTTTTCTTCCAAACCCCTTGTTCTAAAAAAGGTTAGTTGTAGGAACAGAACCCATTATAACCGTGCTAAACACAAATATTTACTATCAGGTGTTAAATACCTGAAAAATCATTAGAAGAGCTGGGGCAGCAGGCTGGAATGACTCCCAGAGCAACACCCCGGAACTGGCCTGATGGGAGGGCTGCCAAGTATATGAATCTGAAGCCGATGGAGTAAAAAACCCACACGGCCACGAGCCGTAGCTGGATTCCGCGATCAGGAGTCTGTCACCAGCACTACCACAGCCACTGCCTCTTGAGATCTACAAGCTGGTGACAGAACACTGAAGGCTGTTATAGAAAAACACAGGGTCTCCGTAGCCATGTTTGCTGCTGGTTCCAGGATCAGCCTGAGCAAGACCCTGGGGTAGGACAAGCTGGGATGCTTTGTCCGCAGGTGAATGCTCGACAAGCCCCAACTGCAGGAAGAGAGCCTTCCATCTACTTGCATCGAGCACGTCTAATTGGCAGAACCTAATCCCCACCCAGAACCTTAGCTGCAAGGGAGTCGGAAACAATTTAGTTCACACCAGTCTCTGTCGTATGGAAATCACACTGGGGAAGGCAGAATAGATACTGGGTGCCAATCAACCATGACCAGTCCTTTCACCCATTTGGCAGAATAACAATACAGGTACCATAGGGCATGTACTCTCTGCCAGTTTAAAGAAGAAACAACTACCTGAGGCAAACCTAGTACGAAAGCATTGAACTCCATGAAAAAACAACTGCCTGCCTTCATGGGAGGAAGAATTACCACTCAACGTGAAGGCAAACACCATCCTTGCTGAGGCCGGAAGTGGGGAGCAAGGAACAGAGACATTTTAAGTGGTGAAAGGAAGGAGAGAGGGCAAAGAGTTTCCCATTTTGAATAGGCATCTTTTACTTCAGATAGACTTCCTTATGGATATACTGAATGTCCTTCGGCAGGTCAGTGCGTGGGGTGGGAAGAGACACAGCTGTCCACAGGCTGAGGGGAGAGACCCACTTCCTCCTCTTTGGACCCTCTAGGGGTCTGGCTTGGTTCTAAGAAAACACAAAGCTTGACAATGAAAAAAATGAGATAAAATGGAGAGGGCAGAAGGTAGAAAAGGGAGGACTCCAGGTGGCCACTGCGGACAGCAACCATGGAACAATGTGTGTTTGGGGGCCAAGGAGAGAAGGCAGCACAGAGCAGTGTGTAAATGACCATAGGATGCTGACGGTCGTGGAACCGCTCCTTGAGAACCAGAAGCATAGGAGGAGGCCCCCCTAAACTACCCAGCTTGTTTCCATACCCCAGGGAGGGTTCTACCCAAAGCCATCCCTGGCACCAGACAAGCTGGGCTCTGGAGGCCCCACCCTGGTTGGAGCTGGTGAACCAATGGCAGGACTCCCTTGTTGAGGTAAGCCCCCTTGCTGAGCTAAGGCCCACTCAAGGACACTGGCCAAAGACTGAATGGTCCTTAAAGAGTCATTGACCAAATGAGGTCTAGCCTGGAGGAGCTATGGAGATGGTAATAAGAGAGAGAGGTGGGGGGGGAAGAAATGGAATTAGGAAAGTCTGTCTGGGGAATCCCTTCAGCTTGTCCTATAAAGCTCAATAGCCTGGGATAACAGGAAGAGATGACCAGACTCTGCTTCTTTACCTGACGCTGCTTGTCCAAAGCAGCTTGGACAAGAGGCTACCCTCTGGCAGGGCCATCAGAGAAGAGCCAGCAACTGCCGCTGGGACCTCCCTGCTCATATGCAGCCTCACTCTCAAACTCTTCAGGGACCTCAAGGACTTCTCTTTCCTTGCTCATTTCTGTTTAGGAATTCCAGAGTTAGGATCCCTGTCAGATGAGTGGTAAGAGCTTTCCCTGGTCTCTCTGTGCCTCAGATTCCTCATCTCTAAGACAGAGGAAATAAAACCACTTACCTCAAAGGGTTGTTGAAAGGTTAAAATGAGATATAATTTGTTTAGACATTACATTAACATGTAATTAGTTTAGAACAGAAACTGGCTCATGTGAAGTGCTGAATAAATATTGTCAGCATTTGTTGTTTTATTTCAATGGGTACTTCTCAGAAGTTGGAGAACACAGATTGTTTAGAGACAGGCTCTGGCAGAGAAGTGAGAGTGGGATGGGGAGGGCGTTGGGTGGGGAGTGACTGAAGAAACACTGTCAGGGGAACAGAAGTTGACCAGTCAGAGGGAATGGAGCCGAGAAGAAGGCACATATAACTAGAAGCAGGGAGAAACATGGCCATGACCATCTGGGTTAGTATACAGATGTGGCTATTATACTGATGGCCAAAACAATGGTGTCTCTTACAAAGTGTATTTCTTTTGTTGTTGTTGTTGTTTTAATTTTATTAATTTATTTGAGAGAGAGAGTACATGCGCACGCACACAAGTACACATGTACGTGGGTGCATGCAAGCAGGGGAGGGGGTGTGGGGCAGAGGGAGAGGGAGGAAGAATCTCAAGCAGACTCAGCACCAAGCTCAGAGCTGGCCATGGGACTCGACCCCATGACCCTGAACCCACCATCCAAGCTGAAACCAAGAGTCAGATGCTCAACTGACTGAACCACCCAGATGCCCCTAACAAAGAGTATTTCTTGCATGAAAATCAGGGTAGATGACGGGACGCCTGGGTGGCACAGCGGTTGGGCGTCTGCCTTCGGCTCAGGGCGTGATCCCGGTGTTATGGGATCGAGCCCCACATCGGGCTCCTCCGCTGTGAGCCTGCTTCTTCCTCTCCCACTCCCCCTGCTTGTGTTCCCTCTCTTGCTGGCTGTCTCTGTCTCTGTCGAATGAATAAATAAAGAATCTTTGGAAAAAAAAAAGAAAAAAAATCAGGGTAGATGATTCAGGACTGAGAGCAGTTCTGTGGCGATGCAAGCTGGAGATACAAGCTTCTCCCTTGTTGGAGAGCCAGGTTTCTTCTATCTTGCTACATGTGACTCTACCTCCTGCTCTAAGATAGCTGCTTCAGCTCCTGCCATGACGCCTACCTTCCTGCCAGTGGGAAGGGGAGAAGAGGTGGTGGTGGGCACATCCATTTCCTAAAGGAGTGATCTAGAAGAGTTACACGTGACCTCTGCTTACATCTCACTAGCCAAGACTCAGTCATGTGTCCACACTGAGATGCAAAAGAGGATAGAAATCTGGTCTTTTGCAGAGTAGTCATGTGCCCATCTGCATTTTGGTGAAGTTTTTTTCTAAAAAAGGAAAGGAAAATGGATATTGGGGGTGACCAATATTGTTTGCTATGGGACTAATGCATATTTGGGGATTTCAATGGAATTTTTATTCCTAATGATTTCTGAAAACACCTGGCAAAGTTATGTCATATTGTTTGTGACCCATATTCAAAAGGCCAAACTGTACATGGAGTTCAAAGCTGGAAGCTTTCTGCTATGGCTCCACTACTACCCGAGTACCAAAGCCACTTGTCTTACCACTGTTGTTGTTGGGTTTTTTTTGTTTTTTTTTTTTTAAGATTTTTTAAATTTATTTGACAGAGAGATAGAGAGAGCCAGAGAGCACAAGCAGGGGGAATAGCAGAGGGGGAGGAAAAGAGAGAGGCAGGCTCCCCACTGAGCAGGGAGCCCAACACAGGGCTTGATCCCAGGACCCCGGGACTATGACCCGAGCTGAAGACAGACGCTTAACCGACAGAGCCACCTAGGCGCCCCTCTTACCATTGTTGATGGAAAAAAGCTTGAAGTGTCCAATTCCTTTCCAGGAAAATGTTTTGAAGATGAATTAAGTCAAATGAGTATTAAATCAACTCTTCCTCTTGAGTGATTCCATCCATTGCCACTGAGATTTATTAAGCAGCTTACCTTTTCTGAGAAAGGATTATTAAAGGACAGTACATGCCAAGCTTTTTAAGTTTGACAAAAATACTCAGATTATTATTAGATTCTGAGATATGCTCTGAAGGTGATGAAGGAGCTTTTTGGAATAAAGCCAAATGCTAATGCTGATTTCAACAGCTGGGCAAGATCTGTGCAAGCACTTCAAGATCGCTCCCATGTTCTCTGTCCTGCTGTTAAATGCCTAAGACATAGCTCTGTGTACGTTCACCTGTTTTTATTTGCCCAAAGCCCTTTCTGGAGGGAGCTGGGATACAAATAAACTACAGGATGGATACCTTCCCAACTAGAAAGCCAGAGTGAGCCAGCTCCTTTGTTTCTACCCATTCCTCTCCTGATAGGGATGTATCATTTCTTGACAAACATATCAAAAACGTGCTATGAAAAAGGACCAGGATTAGCATCAGAGGACTTTTTTCGTTGCCTTGCAATCATGCTGCTATGAAAAGAAGACAAAAGGGGAGAGAGAAGCCCTTGACCTTTAGATCTGTTTTCCTACCATAGACTACTCTGACAGACTAGTGAAGCCTATGGGCCCCTTCTCCAAATAATGTTTTCAAATACATAAAACAAATACATAGGATTACCCAGGAAATTGATTATATTGTGATAGAGCTCTACTCACGGAGATCTACTGTGGAGGTCTGTGGACCCCACTGGAAGGACTCTTCTTGGTTTCCTCCCATGCCTAGATTATCAACTTTCTTCAAATCAACTCAGGTTTCAATGATTCAGGCTGCCTTAGCTGAGCATTTGACAAACACACTCCCTCATGTGAAGTTTTACAAAACATGCCCACACTGTCCCAGACACGTAGTCCACACACATTTCTGTGGATATCTATCTGACATTTGAAGGCTGTTGCCATAAAGCTCAAAGCACAGGTGTCCTTACTTCAGGTCGGCTTGGCCCCATAGGCACAGATGGCTATGGGCTCCGCCCGGATGCCCCCTTCTGTCTTAGAGCGCTGAGCAGAGATTCAGTATTGGGATCCATCCTTCAAAAGTAGAAACTTCATGGGGCGCCTGGGTGGCACAGCGGTTAAGCGTCTGCCTTCGGCTCAGGGCGTGATCCCGGCGTTATGGGATCGAGCCCCACATCAGGCTTCTCCGCTAGGAGCCTGCTTCTTCCTCTCCCACTCCCCCTGCTTGTGTTCCTTCTCTCGCTGGCTGTCTCTCTCTCTGTCAAATAAATAAATAAAATCTTTAAAAAAAAAAAGTAGAAACTTCATAATAAATACACGAGTTCTCCTCTTGATAAAATACCCAGTGAGGGGGGCTACTTTCATAGTAGCAGAGGCTTCTGGCCTTTGAAATAACTCTTTGTTTTGGCAAAGAGAGACCACAGAAAGACAGGCAGATGGGGAAAGATGGGAGGGGGGTCAACATCTCATGCCTTTGTTAATTCTGCCTCAACAGTGGATCGAGACTGAGGCACCTACAAAGGCCAGAGGCACCTCAGCTTTGGTCTTTGGGTGCTTTCTCATATGGACAAGTTTGGAATAGGAAAGATGATACCAGGTAGGGCCCCAAGATGGCTGGCAGTCCAGGATCTCAACAAGCCTTCCTGAAAACTACCATGGTACCTTATCATGTGTCCTCAGGAATCCCCAGGGGATAATCCTTTCTTAGGTTGCCTTCATTGGGACCCCACATCTGAGGGGAGCCATTTAATGCTTCAAAGAGAGACTCAACTGATGAAAGTCTTAAGAACTCAGGCCTTTCTCTACCCTTCATGAGGGATCTGGTGAGGGAAAAGCCATCTACAAATTCCACCCAAAGATGCAAAATCCCCTCTGAACTACTGATCAGAACAGGGTTACTTTAATGATTTCCACTGTGGATGGAACCAAAAGAATCCTTCATCTACATAAGCCCCGTATAAGACCCCACCATTGGACTGCACTTAACATATGTCTGGTTACTGCCCACAAAGTGCTTAGGCCACTTCCCTAAGGAGAATGCTGCTGTTTCCCTACCTCTGGGAAGAGTTGGACCCCTGTCCCACAAAAAGAGAAAGAACTCATTCCAGGAGTGCAGTGTTTTCTGGAAATTCTCTTGTTATGGTTCTCATGCTCTCCTAGTACTACATGCTACTAAAAAAGTCAATTTACTATATGTACAGTTTAACAGTATTTATTATTATTTATTATTGTCCTAAAGTATCATAAAACAAAATGAGAGCCAAGTATTCATAGTGATTTGTTTCTGGGCAGCGTATTTGGTGGTGACTTTCGTTTTTTCTTTAGGCTTGTGTATATTTTCAAAATTGTCTTCAATAAGCTGTTATTGCTATTGTAACCAGAAGAGAAAGGAAAGAAACCTTGTGAGCAACTACTGGCCTGAAGCCAGAGGCAGTGACTGAATCTTCACCACTTCAAGGCAAAGATGAAAGACGTTTGTGTTTGCTAAAACAAGGGGTCTGCCACAATTTCGGTAAAATGGATGAACTTCATTGAAAGGACACCGATGACAAAAGTAGATACAGGGGACGCCTGGGTGGCTCTGTCGGTTAAGCATCTGCCTTCAGCTCAGGTCATGATCCCAGGGTCCTGGAATCAAGTCCTGCATCAGGCTCCCTGCTCAGCAGGGAGTTGGCTTCTCCCTCTCCACACTCTCCCTATACTCTCTCTCTCACTCTGTCTCTCTCAAATAAATAAGTAAAATCTTAAAAAAAAAAAAAAAAGATAAAAAGAAAGTAGGGGCGCCTGCGTGGCTCAGTTGGTTGAGTGTCTGCCTTCAGCTCGGGTCATGATTGTGATCCAGGAGCCCGCCTCGTGCTCCCTGCTCGGCGGGGAGCTTGCTTCTCCCTCTCCCTCTGCCACTTCCCCTGCTTTTGCGCGCTCTCTCTCTCTCTCTGTCAAATAAATAAAATACTTTTTTTAAAAAGTAGATATAAGAAGGAATAGAAAAATCTTAGCAGTCTTATCTCTTTTGAATTCAAATTCATAATTTAAAATCTTTCCAAAAACAGCAAAACAAACCTCTAGGCCCAGGTAGCTTCTTAGTAAATTCCGTAGAACACTTAGGGAAGAAACAATGCCAATCTTACAAATATTCTTTCAAAAAAAGATGATGGGCAAATATTTCCCAACCGATATTATAAAGCCCCTTTATAACTAATACCAAAATTAGACAAAGACAAGAGTATTTTTACAAGGATATCTTTATAAGAAAAAAAAAACTGTAGACCAATATCTCTCATAAACAAAGACGCAAAAATCCTTAATATGATATTGGTAAATGGAATTCAGCAAAAATAGAAAAAGAAAAGAAGTCATCTTCTTTTTCAGGACCATTTTAGCTATTCTAGGTCCTTGGCACTTTCATATAAATATTAGAATCACCTTGTCTAGTTCTACAAAAAAAGAAGAAGAAGAAGAAAAAGATTGTTAAAGAATATAGTTAAGAAAATGAGTAAGCAAGCCATGAATTTGCAGAAACGTTTGCTGTAAACACACGTGCATGAATGCACACACATACACTCTGATAGACTATTAATGGCTCTCTCAAAGATGTCTACATCTTAATCCCCAGAACCTACAAACTTATTACTTTACATGGCAGGAGGAATTTGCAGAAACAACTAAATAAATTAAGAATCTTGAAATGGGGAGGTTATCTTGGATAATTTAGGTAGGCTCCATGTAATCCCAATGGTCATTGTAAGAGGAACGCAGAAGGGGTGAGAGTCACAGAGAGGAGATGTGAGGACTGGAGCAGAGGGTGGAGTGAAGCATTTCTAACATGGAGGAAGTGACTTTGGTGGTCTCTAGAAGCTGGGAAAGGAAAGGAAATAGACTCTCTCCTCTAGCCTCTGGAGGAAGCATTGCCCCTGCCAATAATTTGATTTCAGCCCAGTGAAACTCATTTTGGATTTCTGACCTCCAGAACTGTAAGATAACAAACTTGTGTTGTTTTAAGCCACTAAGTTTTTGGTAATTTGTTACAGCGGCCACAGGAAACTGATACTATAGTCACATACATGGAAACATATACCCCTATATCAACACATAATCAAAGCATTATTATTTTAATCCCTGGAGAAATATCTGTTCGGATCCTTTACCCATTTTCAAATTGGATTACTTATAACCTAAGTTGTAAGAATTCTTTTTATCTTCTGGATACAATTCCCTTTCAGATACAAGACTTGCAAGTATTTTTTTCCCACGCTATGGGTTGTCTTTTCATTTTGTCAATAGTGTTGTTTGAATCAGACAAGGTTTTCATTTTGATGAAGTCCAAATTATCTGGTTTTTATTTTGTTCCTGATGCTTTGGGTATCGTACATAAGAATCCTTTGCCAAATCCAAGGTTATGAAGGTTATTACCCCTATTTTTTTCTAAGAGTTTTATACTTTTAGGTCTTACGTATAGATATTTGATCCATTTTTTAAAGATTTTATTTCTTTATTTTAGAGAGAGAGAGAGAAAACACGAGCAGAGGAGAAGCAGAGGGAGAGGGAAACAATCTCCAGCAGACTTCCCACTGAGCCCAGAGCCTGACACAGGGCTAGATCCCAGGACCCTGAGATCACAACCTGAGGCAAAACCAAGAGTCAGACACTTAACCAACTAAGCCACCCAGGTGCCCCAGATCTTTGATCCATTTTGCGTTAATTTTTGTGTATGTTGTGAAGAAAGAACCCAGCTTCATTCTTTTTCATGCAGCTATTCACACTTCCATTCGTTGAAAAGACTATTCTGTCCTTATTGAATACTCTTGGGACCGTTGTCAAACATTAGTTGACCATAGACAGATGATTTTATTTCTGGACTCTCAACTGTATTCTATTGATTGTATGATTTTTTCAGTGACACTACCACAATGTTTACTGTTGCTTTTTAGTTAAGTTTTTAAATTGGGAAGTTAAGCCCTACTTTGTTGTTGTGTTTTTTTTTTTTTCAAGATTATCTTGGTTATTCTGGGTCCACTGAAAATCCATATGAATTTTTAAATCAGCTTGTCAATTTCTATGAAGTAGTAGTTCAAATACTTATCGCTTTTCTTACGAAATATTTGTAGATTTTCTTCATCAAATGTCTCCTTATTTGTTATATGTCCTTACACCCATTTCCAGAGCCTTTAAATATTGCTGTTTTTTCTTCAGAAATAACTTCCACCAGTTTCACTGGGGAGTGGTTCTATGGAGCTCCTCACACCATCATGCCAGAAGCCAACCTCCCAAACATAAGATTATATTAAAAACTCCTACAACTCAGTATCAGAGAGACGACCCAATGTTGATGAGGATATCATACAACCAGAAGTCTCATTCATTGCTGGTGGAGTGGAAAATAGTACAAAAACTGTTGGAAAATAGCTCAGCACTTTCTTACAAAGTTCAACATTCTACCTACCCTGTTACCCATCAATTCTACTTCTAGATATTTAGCAAAGAGAAATTGGAATTTATGTCCATAAAAAGACTTATATGAGAATGTTCAGTGGCTTTATTCATAATAGCCTGTCCATCAATGAGAAAATGGGTAAGAAAACAGTGATATATATGTTCAATGGACTACTACTCAAGAACAGAGAGGAATGAACTATGGATACATGCGGCAATGTGGCTGGAACTCAGAAACATTAGGCTGAGCCAAAGAAACCAGACAAACACAAATGTATATTCCTTTTATATGATGTCGTAGAAAAGGCAAAAAATTGAGGAAAATTGGTGGAAAAAAAGTTGGGACAGTGGTTACCTGGGGGGTCAGAGTGGGGTTGGAAATAGGATTGGCTAGGAAGGAGCATGAGAGAACTTTCTAGGGTGATCGAAGTGGTCTGTATCTTGACATAGGTGTGGCGTATAGCATTGTATGTCAAAATTCATAGAACTTTTATTCTTAAAATCTGTGCATTTCACTGAATGTAAGTTATGCCAATATTAGAAAAATGACAGAGAAACCAGACCAAATACGTAATGCAAGGGCAGAAGAAAGACACCCTGGATCCTTTTAATGGAAGAGGCTAGGAGAGACAACCATGGATTTGGCCCTTTGGCCTAGTTAGCTCTGTAACAATCTTATTACCCAGACAGGGGTCCTACCCTCAGAGAGCTTATGCTCTTCTCCAGGCTTCATCATGAGATACATGGTTGTAACTGACCTATTCCATTTGTGAACATGCAAAACTACATAAAATATATGTATGTCCTCATTCCTGGTATGAAAAGAGACCAAAAAAAAGAAAAAAAAATTGGATGATGGTACTTTTGGGGATACCTGGGTGGCTCAGTCGGTTAAGCGTCTGCCATCGGCTCAGGTCGTGGTCCTGGGGTCTTGGGATCGAGCCCCGCATTGGGCTCCCTGCTCAGTGGGAAGCCTGCATCTCCCCCTCCCTCTGTCCCTCCCGCTGCTTACGCTCTCTCTGTCAAATAAGTAAATAAAATATTTTTTAAAAAAAGAAAGAAAGGTACCTTGGATTTATCTTGTCTAGTGCCTCTTTACCGTTATGAGAAAACAGCAGTTCAAACTGGGGAAGTGTTGACATCCGGAAGGTCATACAGTTCTGCCTCAGTTTCTTCACCTGCAAAATAGAGATATTATGAAAACTAAATGTGCTAATATGTGTAAAGCAGTTAGATCAGTTCCTGGCCCATAATTTGGTTATTATTGCTATTACTGTTAACTTCTGTTCTTCTATGAACAATCTGTGAAAACCTTTATTTTTTTTTTTAGTTTATCTATACATAATCCGTGTCCTTCCCGGCAGAGAGCATGAGAGATGGGGGCCAAGGGAGATTTGAAGCTGAAAAGGCAGAGACCCGAAGGTGCATGCTTGGCTCCAAAGGCTGCTGGATGGCTCCCCCTTTCCCCCCTTTGCCACGTCCTTACCCCCATCCCACCCCAGCCAGCCTGTGCTAACAGAACTCAGAAGGTAATACAATCGCCAAGCTCTGAATTCCTAAAGGATCCTGGCTGGGGGCTACTAGTCACTGACAGGAGGCTGGGAGGCTGGTGGAGAGGGCTCTGATAAAGATCAAGTACCCACAGCCCTCCCATTTCAAGGGAGGAGTGGGGAGGGGACGGGAGTGGGTGGGGGTGGAGCCGTCTGCCTTCCTAAGCCTGGCCTCAGCACAGGTTTGCAGAGTCTCTCCAATTGGCTGCCTGGGGAGAAAGTGTTCAGCCTGGAGAGCCTCAGGAATGGGAGTCTAATCAGACCCAGGTGTGGAGTCAATCTCGAAGCTTCCCCTTGCTCTTGCTGCTTCCACCCCCGACCTGGGAGGAGACAGCAGTGGCCTGATCGGGGAGGGCCTTTCCTATGGGGAGAAACCTGGCAGCCAGAGTCCCTCCAGCCCTCTCCACAGGTCCTGCTCCACGACGGATGCTTAGAGACGTCCTCTCTGTCACCTGGCCAGGGAGCCAGGATCTAGACAAGGCTTTGATTGCTTTTTGCTTCCCCCAGGGCCAACAAAAGTGGAAACAACAAATACCACCAGCTCGTTGGGACAGAGAAAAGGAGGGCAGAAAACAGCCAGAGAGGAGGAGACAAGGGCCCTTTCAGACCCCTCAGGCTGTGAGGAGGCACAGGCTCTGCCTAGAGCCCCCTCTCCGGGGGCAGAAACGTGAGGCACCCACAGGACAGAAAAGGAGTAAAACAGAAACGTTATTAACAAGAACATAATGAGTGGCAGAGACTGGAGTGTAAGGGGTGGTTACAACCCATTGTTGTTCTACCGTCTTTGACAGCAGCGAATGGTGTGAGATGTGTGACAATTCCTTTTTAACTCTTTTCAGAACCAAAATCCTGGCAAAGCAGGAACTATGATGGCAATAAACGCCCTGCAGTGCTTCCTGCCTTCTCGCCCAGATGCTCGCTTCCTGAACGCTTGTCTTCACCCCGCCTCGTGTAGGTGCGCCGACATCCGCTCGATTCTCATGATTCGTGGCAGTTATGTTCTATAAAGTCCCTGCGAACCCGGAAGCATTGTTTCTGGGAGAAATACAAGGTTAGGTTCCTGGGAGCCCCTGGTGACATTTCCATCAACCCATCAATACATAACCTTGTTGTATGTGTGCTTCTGTTTGCTTAATATAGATTGTTGATCCATGAACATTGAATTCACAGCTGACAGCACTATCACTCATGCTTGAACCAAACTATCTCACACGTGTATTTTCTTTGGAAGGCACATCACATCATTCTCGTGCTTAGAACAGTAAGACAGCACTTTGCCACTGTCGGCTTGGGCCCATTTTAAGATCATCAATAAAAAAACACAAACATGCCCCGAACATGGCAATAAATAGGCCACAAAAAGGACACTGGTTTAAAGGAGGAGAGCTGAAACAAGAAGGTGTGCCTTGGGGCGCCTGGGTGGCACAGTGGTTGGGCGTCTGCCTTCGGCTCAGGGCGTGATCCCGGCGTTCTGGGATCGAGTCCCACATCGGGCTCCTCCGCTGTGGGCCTGCTTCTTCCGGTCCCACTCCCCTGCTTGTGTTCCCTCTCTCGCTGGCTGTCTCTATCTCTGTCAAATAAATAAATAAAATCTTAAAAAAAAAAAAAAAAAGAAGGTGTGCCTTGTTTGACTTCAACTGGAAACATGCGTGTCGGGTGACTAAACTTTTCTGCCTGTGTCCAAGAATGATCCCGAAAGCCCTGCAAATATTGATTTTGGGTTTATAAATAAATTTTAGTGAGTAGGTGAATTTGTAAAGGCGGAGTCTGCAAATAATCCGAACCCACTGTATTGTGTCTCATTCACTTCTTCTAATAATCCCATGTAGTGGGAATTATTGTTCCCATTTTAAAGATTGGAAAACTGAGCCTCAGGGGGATTATGCAATTTATACAAGGTGATACAGTTAATAAGTGATGTTCGTATTTCTCCCACATCAAATTTAAGACGTTTCACTTACGATAAAATACTACCAGAGAGGAGAGGACCATCGTGCTTTCATCAGTTCTTTATTCTGTTTCTATTCACTGTAACGAAATGGACCTGTTCAGCTGTTGCTGTGAGTTGGTGTGTTCTGCCTACCTGATTTGGGCATGCTTCTGGAAATGAGGAAAACTTCTCCCATCCCCATACTGGGGCTTCCTGAGTATAGAGAGAGTCTCTCCTGCTGTTTATTTCCCAGGAGATTCACAAGCAGGCTCTTGAAAAATCAGTCCCATTCCTCTCCTGGACAGCATGTAGTCTGGGGTGCATGTGGGAGACCACGGGGAGGCTCTGCATTGATTCACTTGGTAGATGCAACAAATATTGGTCCCCTGTCAGGAGCTTAGCCCAGCTCTGAGCTCCACTCAGAGTTACTGTGAAAATATAGGAAACATCTCAATCCTGGTCCTCTTTAAGAAGGTTACATGTGATATGGGGAGATTAAATAGGACATATTGATTATGGGTCCATTAGACCTATACCAGGTTCATGGTCAAGCTTTGGGCAGGATTTCAGTGGGTGAGGGGGATCCATGAGGACTGGAGTGGGTACTTCTTCACGGACAAGGAATCTCAATGCTGGCTTCAAAGTGATGAGTGGGATAGAAAGAAGGAAGGAAGGAAGTCAGGAAAGTCAAAATAGACAGCCGTGATAGACCAATATATCTGAGTTTGGAGGCTGGGGCTATGCAAGGCAACACATTCTCTTAGTTCCCTCTCAAACAACACTGAATGGAGCCCAGGAAAAATTCATCCAGGTTCCTTGCCAGCCACAGTGGGGCTTCAGCCTCTTCTAACTTCTAAGCCACTGGGCATGCAGAACCAATGCAGACACCCACCCTGACAACAGGGCATGCTCCACAGAAGTAATGTCCTGGCTGGGGTTCTGTGGCGCCATCTTTACCTTCAGAAAACCAGAGGTATCTACCTCCCCAACCCATTTATTACATTCGTTCCTCAATCCACCCCAATCTGGATTCTACCCCATCACTCTAAATAAAGTCACTTTTACAAAGGTCACCAGTGACCTTCCTGTCACTACCTCCAATGCACATTTTTGCAGTTCTCAACTAACTGGATATTTCTCTCTTAGAATGTAACCATCACGACGTCAGGGAATTTTCACCACTATATTCCCAACATCTAGAACAGTCTGGCATAGAAGGTTCTGAATGAATGAGTGAATGAATGAATGAATGAATGAACTTTCTCCCAATGGCTTCTGTGACATCCTACTCTCATTTTCTTCCTACCTCCTTAGTGGGCTCCTTCTTTGCCTCCTTTGTAGACTCATCTTCTGCCCTGTGAGATCGCACCAAGTTTCCATTGTAGGCTCTTTTCTTTATATTCTCTTTCCATGGGAGGTCTTATCCATCACTTTCAATTACCATCTGTGGCAGATTGTATTGCCCAAGGGTAGTCACAGCCATGTATTTATCTCATCCCACATAACCTCTCTACAATGTAACTGACACTCTTCCACCAAAAAGTGGGGTCTGAGTTCTCTCCCCTTGAAATTGGGTGACTCCTTATGACTTCCTTGGCCAATGAAGTATGGTGGAAGTGACACTCTGTGACCTCTGAGGTTAGGTCATATAAAAAATACAGTTTCCACCTGGCTTTCTCTCCTAAGATTTTCACTTTTGGAACCAATCCATCCTGTTGTGAGAAAGCCCAGGCCACATGGAGAGGCCACATGTGGGTGTTAGAGCCAACAGCTAAACAGCTAAACTAAGTTCTCAACCAACAGCCAACATCAACATCAGATAATTCCAGCTCCCAGCCATTGAGTCTTCCAGCTGAGACCTCAGACATTGTAGAGCAGGGTTAGGTCATCTTCTCTGTACCCTGTCCAGAGTCCCCATACACCAAAACCATAAGAGATAATAAATGATGTTGTTTTAAGTCACCAAGTGTTGAGGTTATTGTTGCTCAGCAATAGACAGCCACTACACGTGTGTGCTGGTATCTCCCTCATTTCCGTTTCCACCCCAGTCTTCTCCTTTGATCGCTGGATCCATATATCCAAATGCCTACTCATCACCTCCACTTGGATGTCTCAATGGAACTACAATCTCACCATGTCCAAAACTAAATTCTAATTTCTCCACAACTCTGCTCCTTTTCCAGTGTTTTCTTTCTCTACCATTTTTACAATCCAGAATCAGACAACCCACCCTTAACACTTTCACGTCTCCCCTGATCCACAACAAATCCATCCACAAATTCTGTCTGTTTTATCTCTTCAGTGTCTCTCTAACCACCTGTCTTCATCCTCACTACCATCCTGGTCCAAACTGCCATCACTTCTCCTCTGTCTTCACCCCTGCAATGGTTTCCTGTCTTCCCAAATTTGACTTGATTCTCTCCAATTTGTTCTTCACACTGCAATCAATGTGTCCTTATGCAAGGCATTGGAATGACTTTTCCTTGCTCTGAAGACAAGATCAAAGTTCTTTGCAGGCACTACAGGGTCTTGGAGATCTAGGCCTTGCCTAACCTCTCAGTATGCCACCTCCCCCAGACCTCTGCTTTGTACGATACTGACCTTTGTATTTCCTGGGTTGAGCCATGTTCCTCCCAACAGAAGCATGTGTGTATGTCATCACCCTCCCAGAAAATCTCCTCTGCCCCCATCCTTCATCTAGTTAATTTTTTTTCATTCCTCAGACCTCCACCAAAGACACCTCTCCTGACTCTCTTCCACTCCCCATGTAAGGTCCCCTGTTATATGCTGTCTTGGCTCCAAATACTTTTTAATCACAGCATATTTCTGTCTCTCATTGCATATCATCTGTGAGATTATTTGATTACTCTGTCCCCTACAAGACCACAAGCTCCCGACCAGCAGCACCCATGTTTATTTCATCCCTAGCACAGTGAGAAGACATATTTACAGAAAATATGTACTGTTTGTAGAATAAATGACTGGGGGGAGGGGATGCAAAGTGGACGACTGAGCTGTAAACTCCAGCCTGGAGGGCCAGGAGCTCATTTCTCAGTTTTATGAACCCAGTAAGTTGGGGGGATTTTGACATGAACTACACAGCACATTTCCCCTCTCTAGAAGATACATTTTCTTCTTAACAAAATATAAATTTTCTTCAGGTTCCGGACCCCAACACCAGTATGGGGGTGGAGGTGAAGGATTTTAATTAGTTTAAACCAATCAAGGTAATCCTCTTACCCAGGACTGATTTAGGAATAGGCATGAGACACAAGGCTAGTGAGATGGGAGGGGAAGTTGAGTTTCACAGTGACAGGAGGATGTTTCTTGAATGAAGCTGTGATACTTGGAGTCATTTAGTGCCTTGTGGCCCTGAGAGAGCACAGGGCTGGTAAATGACAGAGGTAAAGCCTACTGATGGAGAGAATCCAGCTCTTCAGTGAGTGGACAAAATAAGCAACTTGAAACTGTTTAAGATATGGGACAATAAATGGTTCCACATTGGTGTAAGCCAGGGTTTCTCAACAGCATCACTGCTGACATTTTGGGTGGCACAATTCCTTGCTGCGGGTGTGGTTCTGTGCGTTGTAGGACACTGAGCAGCTCCCTGGCCTCTACCCTCTCCATATGAGTAGCACCCCAAAGCCCAGTTTTGACAACTAAAATTGTCTCCCCTTATTGCCAAATGTCCTCTGGGGGATAAAGTCTTCTTCCCTTGCGAACCACTGGTATAAGCCAACTGAACTAAACTTTCTATTACTTGCAGCCAAAAGCATCTTAACTGATACCATACCCCAGTGACCTTTGTTAACCACAGAGATACATCGTCATACCCACATAGGCCTCTAACCCCAGACCTGCTTGCGTAGCCATTCACACAATTACACCTGCACACCAGCTCTGTTCAATCCTAGCCTCCCTAACCTCTGCTCTGCGTGAGCTCTCAATACTCACTCACTGCCCCAGCCCCAGCCCCACCCATCTCTGCCTTCACCACCTTCTGCCACTTGCTGTGGGGACTGACGACTGTGTTTTCAGTTACACGCTCTTGTTCTGGTGCGTGTCCCTGCTACTCCTCCCACTCATTGCAGTGAGGCTAATAGAAGCTTCCTTTAACCACCCTACCAAGGCTCATCCCCAGCTGTGTCCTCCTGTGTCACTCATGTCATCAATCTATCTCTCCATCCTTCCTGCCATCCTTCCTTGCATCCGTCTCCTATTCAACCAGGTTGTGCACACTTGCTACGTTCTAGGAGGTACGACAGGCACTGGATAGCAAATCGATTAAGAGATGGAATGTGTCCTTAAAGAGCACACAGTCTGGCTAAGAAGACAGTTTATTAAGCCAGTGAGAAGAGTTAGTAATGTCGAAGACATCTGACCTATTAAGGAAATATGTGTTTTCGCGCCCTAAAGAGCCCTCCCATTTAATTAGGTGTTCAGGATGGTGCTAAGAGCAGTCTTCATCGGCACATGAAGCAGGCCTGGCAGGACCGTATCTGCAAACACGGTTAGTCCAGTTCCAGACACTCGATGAACTCGGGGGAAATAAGAAGGCCCAAGTTTAAGTCCATTCTGTGAAGTCATACTTTTTTTCCTTCCCTTCTGGACTTTTCTCCAACTGGTCTGAATTAGTGAGGTCCAACTGTTTCTATTTAAAGAAAAAGGCAACAAAACCTTCAAGGCGTGCCTCCAAAAATCATGCCAGAAGACACACACGCACACACACCACCACCACCACCACCACCACCACCACCACCAGCCCCACCACCCACACGCTCTGCCCGAGGGACGGGGACGCACACTGACACACACTGTCAAGCAGTGAAGGGAAAAACAGAAATTGGGCATCAGCTCAAAGGGCTTGAAGCTAAGGAGGTGGCGGGACGGCGGCAGGAGGGGCGGGACAAGAGGGGAGCTGGTGAAGAAACGGTTCCAAGCACAACAGAAAAGCCCTCGGCCCAAAGATTCTGGATTTCCTCTTTGGTTCTTTCAAAGAATCAGTCTCTGGCTCTATTTGGCGGAGGAACCAGCACTTGTGGGGTGTGGCCTTGGGTTTGCTTCCCTTCACAGTAACTCTATTGTTCAGAAACTGCGGCCAATTTATGGAAAGAGGTGGAATGTTTATGTAACTGACTCTGCTTTAGACAAGACGTTTGAAAAGGGGGAAAAAAATGACAGATGGAAGGAGGCCAGTCCAAACAGGGTTTTTCTTCCTTTCTGGACACAGATGTTGGAAAAAAGAGGAGAGGGAAGGTGGGAGGGAGAGAAGAAAGTCAGGGACTGAGAAGGAATGCCAAAGTCCGAGCTGGCCAGAGACAGCCAGAGTCTGTCTTTGTGGCCAGGGGCAGAGCCTTGGAGCAGAGTCTCCATTTTTGGAAGCTGCTGTTTTAATTAAATAGGTCACCCCAGTCAGAGCAGCTCTGGTGTGAGGTCTGGATCTCATTAGGCTCAAATGGGTGGGGTAGGGCTGGCCAAGGGGGTAGTGGATCCCCTGGTGTGTACGTGGGGGGTGGGGGCCGGGGATGAGGGAACTTCTTTACTGCTCTCCCCAAAGCCAGGCCCCAGGCAGCTGGAGCTGCCAGGAGGGCCAGACCACAGATGGAGAATTCGCTTCATTAAGCACGGAGTCTGCTCAGCAGCCTGGAGGCCCAGGCAGACTGGAAAAATCAGAAACGCTTTGTGGGGGGGGCGGGGGTTGCAGGGACAAATCTCATCGCTCCACCAGCCCAAGTCAGTGAGGAATTAGGAGAAAAAGCCTCATACCTATACCTTCCCTTGGGAGCTGACTTCGGGCATAGAAGGCAAAGGCGGGAGACAAGAGGTGATAAAATCTTTGTGTTCCAGATTATAGGATTCCTGACCTTGGGAGCCCCTATCCCGTAGGGGAGATGTTCCCTGCCCTTAGGGAGCCCAGTCTGATGCAGGAGACTCAATCCTTGCTCTTGGGAATCCCCAGTAGATAGCCCTGACCCTGGGGTGTCTAGTCTGATGGGGGAGGCAGGAGCGTAGTAATGAAATGGATATCAAGCTCATATAAAATCAGCATGAAAACAAGCTCCAGCGAATTTCATGCCAAGTGAGGACAAGATGTGTGAAAGGACTTGTATTTACAGTGGCGTGAGGTTAGGGATGGTTCCTGGAGGAGGGCAGTTCTGAGCAGCAGGCTGGCTATGGCTTGGCTAGAACAATAGGACAATAGCCTGCATGTGAGAGTCTGTGTTACACATTCTTCATTCGCAGGGAGCAGGACTTAGGAGCCCACATCTCCAGAGGTCTCAGTTTGACTGCTTGGACGTAGTGAAGCAGGGCCTGGATGTCCAACATCTGCTAGTAGAATAAAGACCAGTCAGCTGCCAAGCTTTCCCCAAGAAATTCAAACCCAGCCACACGGTTTGCTGGGTCAGGCAGCAGTGATTTCGCTGTCCGAGCATCCTAGAGGCCAGACACCTGTCGGGTCAGATGTCCCCCAAGAATAAGATGACCATATAACTTATCACCTAAATGGGGACACTTTGGAGGGGAATAGGAATGTTACCAATAATTATGCTGGGCCCACAGCCATAAACCAGGACATTTCACTAAAATCTTTAAGGGTCTAGGAATGTGTGCCGCTGAGGTTTTAAGAATGCGAAGCATTCGTTTCAAACATCCTCCTCAGTGCCTCAGTTGTACTCCAAGATTTTTAGAGAAATATGGTTATCATGCTAAATAAAACATGCATATTTGTAGCACGTGTGTACTTAGGAATTGTATGTATGTACGTGTAGACATACAGGTCTCTGTCTGTCTACATAGCTAAGTAGAGAAATAGACACATATAATATAGAAGTCTTGTGAATTTTCAAAAGTTATTTAAATTAAAATGAGAGACCTCGAAAACCTTAATTCTTACAGCAAACCTCTTGGGACTATGTCCCCAGCATCCCTAGGGAGGCTGTCATAGATAGATGTTATTTCTGATTGCCCAAATCTTTTACACACCCTCGCGCTATTTTGATAGTTCTTCAGGGTCCACGTGCCACCTTCCCGTGGAAAAGTAAGACAAAATGAAGCCACCCGGCAGACGCACTCTGGGCTCAGAACAGAATTCCCTGGGGATGGGGACATGGTCGGGGTCACCCTCTGCTGGCCCCGGATCACCGCAGGCACAATGACAGGCAGCAGCTCCCCAGGCAGCCAGATCTGCAGTGTGGCTCTGGGAGCTGTCGTAGGAACTCCACCTGGAGTCTCATTTTTCAGTCCTTCCAATATCCTTAATAAGTCTCTTTATGCTTAAACCAGACAGAGATGTTTCCAGCTTTTTTGTTGTGTTTCGTTTTATAAAGAAAGACTCTGATCAGTTCGGATGATTCAGGAGCCAAAGTTTGAGGAGTTTTTCTTTACACACCGTGTAAGGGATGGGGCTCATTCCAGGGGAAACTTAGCCCCAGGGGGTGAAAGGAGACTATCAAACAATGAGACTATCAAACATCTCAGTCGGCCAGTGCCCAGCCCCTCTTTCACCCTGGGTCTCCATCCACTTGCTTCCCTCTGCCCTCCCCCTTCTTCCCTGCCCCCCATCTCTGGAGCTCTGTCCCATTTCCTGTCCACAGATCCTCACACTGTGCCTCAGAAGTAGGGAGTGAGGGAACATGTCTCTCTATCCTTCAGGAGAGTAAAGTGAAGTCCAGAGAGGGCAGAGTCTTGGCCATGGTCGTGTAGCTGGCTAAAGGTAGATCTGGGATCACACTTTTGCTCTTAGCCTTCATCTCTGTATTCAGGAGCCCAGTGCTTCCTGAGCCAGGGATGCCTGGAGTCATGAGCCCCCCAGGCATCTGCATTAGCTCAGTGCACCCTGAAAAGAGCGGTGTGACTCAGGCCTGGGGCAGAGCAATCCTGGATAAGTCACTGACCCTCTTTGGGCTTCAGTGTCCTGACCCCTTAAATGAAGGACTTGGAACAGCTTGCTAATTCTTCACCTTTTGGATGTCATAGATTCCGTTAAAAATCTGATCCTCCTGGGGCGCCTGGGTGGCTCAGTCGATTAAGCTTCTGCCTTCGGCTAAGGTCATGGTCCAGGGTCCTGAGATCGAGCCCCACATCGAGCCCCGCATTGGGCCCCTGCTCAGCCGGGAGTCTGCTTCTCCCTCTCTCTCTGCTGAGCTCTCTCTTTGTCAAATAAATAAATAAAGCCTTAAAAAAAAAAATCTGATCCTCTTGCTCCTGTCCTTCCCCTAAACCCCTCGAAAATGCACACAAGATATTTTCTGTAAAATTTCGAGGAGATTGTGCCCTCTGGCATAAGACCTGTCTGGGCAACCATATAGGATTGTTAAGAGAATCAGACCAAAATTGAGCTAAAAGGGTTTTATAAGCTACAAAGTATTTTGTAATTTTGAGAGAGATCAATTAGCCAACCGGCTTTTCCCCTTTCCTAAGCTCTGGGGGGATGGTGGTGACATGAAGCCAGAGTTCCCAGATCCTGTCATGAGAAGTCACCCCCACCAGGGTCCTCTTAGCAACAGGTGGCCCTCTCCACTCATGGGGCCTCACTGAGGCTGCACTGCTCCACAGTTCAGGGCCCCGAACCTCACTTCCCTCCACGCTTTCTGTTCCTTGCAGCCGACCCCCTCCACACAACACACGGATGGTGGCATCTCTCAGACCCTGTCCCTCTGAGGACAATCACGTAGTCATTCATCTGCTTCCCCCCTCCAAGATGGCACAGAGCAGTCAGGGAGTGTGGACGGACTTGGCAAGCATGGTGCCATCTGTCCAGCCTTGTGGTCCTCTCCATCACTCCTATTTCTCAGACCTCATATCTAAAGTGGGGGCTCAGAACATACGAACCCAGGACTCATTTCTCCTTGGGATACTCTCAGATGGGAGGAATGTAGAGACAGGCACGTGCAGCCTGATTAGAGGGTAGAGCACGTGTGCGTGCGCACACGCGCGTACACACACACACACGCACACGCAGCTGAGGGGGGCCGCGTCTGTCACAGGCCTGACCTGGCCTGCGTGGCACCAAGGCGCTACATCAAAGGAGAGGAGTGGTGGAGTCGGCGGTTACCCTGGCATGTGGCTCACCTTCCTGCCAGTATTTTCCCTGACAAGACTTTACTTGCCACCCACATCCTCCCTCTCTGGTGGCAGAGAGGATTAACGAGCGCTCTGCTCTTAACAAAGGCCCTTGCCACCCTGGGAATGCTGCTGTCAGCCCCCTCTCACCACCTGCCCACCCAGTCCTGGTTCTACTCACTCTGGGATGGCCCCACATATCCCCTCCCAGGCAGCGGGGATGATGCAAGGAGGGAATAGACCAGAGCCAGGGCGCCCCTGGATACTGACCCTTCAGTGTCTGGAATTTTTCTCTGGACAATCACTGGAAGTAGCAGCAGTGTCCAATGCCCTTCTGTGGTCCCATGGTCTTGAACTAGGGGGCTGGGCCTGAGGGTTCCTGAGAAGCAAGATCGTGGTGCCCAGGCAGCAGGGAGGTGAAGGGATGTTGTTGTGAGTCAGGGGAGCTGCTTGTCTCCCTGTACAAGGGATCAAGGGGATCCCAAACTAGACCCACAGCCAGGCCTTTGCCTGCGCCAAAGGCCCAGAACTAGGTTGTCCAATATGGTAGCCAGTAGACTCATGTGACTATTGAGCACTTGAAACATGTCTTGTCCTAAGTGATATCTGTTGTAAGTGCAAAATACACACCAGATTTCAGACTTAATACCAAACAAAAAAGAATATAAAATATATTGTTCATAATTCTAATATTGGTTATATGTTAAAATGATAATCTTTTAACATATTGGGGTAATAAATAATAAATTATATTATTAAAATAAATGTCGCCCACTTCTTTGAATGTATATTTTCTTAAGATTTTATTTATTCATTTGAGAGGGGGGGGTTGGAGAGGGGAGAAGCAGACTCCCCTGCTAAGCAGGGAGCCCGACACGGGGTGATCCCAGGACTCCAGGATCACTACCTGAGTCGAAGGCAGACGCTTAAGTGACTAAGCCACCCAGGTGCCCCTGAATTTACATTTTTAATGTGGCTACTAGAAAATTTAAAATCACATATGTGTTCACGATATATTCGTACTAAACAGTGCAGGTCCTGCAAAAGCAAAGCAAAGGGCCCACCCAGAGCAGGACCAGGAAGGGAGACCCACCTCACAATACTCACCATGAGCTTTAGCTGGGATCGGGAGCTTCTGAAGAGCTCGTCTGAGAACGAGCCATAACTGGACCCAGAAACCAGAACCCCTGATGCCCATTCCAATGCTCGAACCCCTCCAGACAAGCCTCACTCATTTCCTCACCCTCGGGGCTGGGCTGTTGAACAAGTGGCTTGTGGCAGAGGGGGAGAGGGCAGCCCCAGGACTCTGGGCCCTCCATCTAGTGGACCTTCCCTACTGGACCCACTGAGGTTTCAGAGACTGGGATGATGGTGGTGGTGGTGGTGGGAGTGGTGGTGGTACCTGTTTCTTCCTGCCAGGAGGCTTGTCACAGCCTCCGAGCTCAGGAAAGCAAGATACCCCTGCCATCGCAGGTCATGCTCTATTATTTATTGACCCCCAAGGAGGGCTGCCCACGCCGCCTTCCAGCTGCTTAATTGGATTTCATGACAACTTTTTTAAAGGAAATTTTCTGAGGAGCAGTGTTGTGTCCTGCCCCAGGGGTCCTGGGAGCTTCCCTCCATCTCCTCGAAAACACAGCTACTGCTGTCTACCGTGGAGCTTTCATCATGCATGTCAGGGTAGTCCCAGCCCCACCGGACGCTGTGGTGGGGCTAACGATCCGCTGATGCTCACAGATGAGAAATAAGCCCCTTGCTCCGCTGAGATGAAGGAAAGCCACCCTGTATCTGACACGCGGGGGGCTGCTGGTCAATTTGCGTGCCGTTTCTGCTTCGATTACAGCCCCTGGTAGGTGCAAGCGTGCTGCTTCTCAGAATCAGAACGTCGGAGGTTCGCATTTCCTTCTGGTGAGGAGACTAATACACATAAGGCCCGTGATGATAGTTATTATCAAGGCAGAAGCCCCTACTTAAACAATTACTTTGAGACTAGGCAGCGACACGCTAGTATGTCACGGATCTGCTTGTTGTCCCTTCTTGGCGGTCAGTTCTGCCAGGGGGAAGGCCTCATCCCGCGGACCCTCAGGGGTGGACAGCAGGAGACTCCCCTGCCAATTCACAGCCATTCACTGTCCCACGGCTGGAGAAACAGATAAGGAGAGACATAAACCCCGCTGTGGAAAATCTCTATGTTCCCCAGCCTGTGCTTTCAAGGACAGGCGAGAATCCTCCGTGTTACGGTGGGATTTACTGGAGAGCTCTTCTAAACTGTTCCATTCCTGCCAGAAGAAGTTCATGTATTGGGAGGGTCACTGAGGATGGCGGCTGACAAGGGTAAAGCCAGGAGACAGGAGCTGAGCTCAGTGTCTTTGTTGTGCTGAGTTCCAACGTAAGTACGTGCCCACAAACCACTGTCCCGTGAACAGCTGAGAAGAGTCCTGTCCTAGGACTTCCAAGGGACCCCGCAGAGAAGGAGTGCAGGACAGGCGCTCAGACCTGTAGTCACTGAGGCTGGCAACAGAGCCGGCAGCCAGGGAAGCCCTCTGACTGTGGAGTCTCTCTTTTTCATGGACCTGCTCCCTGAATGGGGCCCACATCAACAAGGACGGTGATCACAGAGCTACCGGGATTATATGCCTATATTGTGTAACGTGACTTCCACCCACCGACTAGTTACACATCCCAATAACCCAGTGGGGTAGCTGTTATCATTGGCCTCACTCTACTCATGAGGAAACCAGAGCTTAGGGAAGCCATTCGCTAAACATAAGACATTTATAGAAAGTATGTGCCCATAAACCATTGTCCTGTGGTCACAAATTGATGTGAAGCCAGGCCTGTAACTAAGGTCTCTGATTCCAAAATCCATGGTTAATTCCTACTTCTAATGCCTTTCTAAAAACAAAACAAAACCCCCAAATCTAAGATTCTCATTGCAAACTCATTACGGAGCGGGGGGAATCTTATATCTTATACCTCATGGAACAGCCTGTAATAGCCCAGGAAGGCGTCGCACAGAAAGTGGACCTTGAATTGGCCTTGAGGGGGAGTTACTCTTCATGGGACAGGGAGAGGTCATCTCAGGCTAAGGGAAAAACAGGGGTGAGGGCTGGGAGGTGGGAAGGAGCAGGTCATCAGGAGAGGACATCGGGGAACCAACGAGGCTGGAGCAGAAGGTGGGGTTGGGCAAAGTTTGGAGTGTATTAAAAGTCAGGCCTGAAAAGTTAATAATACCTGTTAGGCTGGTGACTTAGGACAATCAGACACAGAATGGATGGGAGGGAAGGAGTGAGGTCTAGGATAGGTCAGCTGTGATGGTACTACATTTTCAAGTTAGAGATAACCAGAGGGAGGGGAGTAACCAGCTGGGGGAGCAGAGGGGAGAGAAGTTCTGGTGATCCGAGATTTCAAGGATGGGAACAGAGGGTGGCTCCCTGTGGCTGCCCCCCCAGAACGCAAGAGCAGCGCACCCACCGGGCACTCCTGCCCCGCAGGCCTGGCTTGGGGATAGGCTTTCCCTTCCCAGCTCCTCCCTGCCCCCTCTGCAGAAAGCCTGAGACATTCCTCATTTCTCCAGCTTCTTGTTTCTCTAATTTTATGATTGTATGAAAATAAGGTTCCCAAATTGCCTTTAATTAGCTTTAATAAGACAGCCTTTTTGCTAATTAAAACGATTATTAAGAAACCATTTATTGAGAATGAACACAGTTGTTAGAACCTAGGAGAATTCTGAACTCTTAATAATAACAGCAGCCATCGCCAGCCCTGCGGGCCACCAGTTCACCTGCCCCACTCCTGAATTCAAATGGGGTGGCACTCTGGCTGGGGGCCCACGTTTCAGCCCTTTCCCTCTCCAGGTGCCTCCAGGACCCAATGCTGCCTGCATTGCTAGGACTGCTCATGTCCCCAACACTGGGGTTCTCACTGCCGAATATGGGCCGGGAAAATAATCACAGGGGTTTGCCAGTCAGAGAGCCCGGTGTCGACGGAACAAAGCTGGGCAGGCAGTCAGAGGCCTGTGAAACCTCAAGAGTCACTTCATCTCCCTGGGCCTCGGCCTCCCAGACTGTGAGAAGGGTGGGTGGTGGGCCCGGGTGGCCTCAGAGGTCCCCACCCCTCTTGGAGCGTGGTGGTGCGAAGTCACCTGACGGAGCCTGCACTCTTGGCAACGCACAGCTCTGGGTAACGCGGGAGCGTGGGACTGGCAGAGCCACGCAGCTCAGTGCAGTTCTCCTCTCCTCCCTCTCCGGGAGGGCTGTGCAGGCAGCCGAGGCAAGGGACTCCTGTCGCGAAACGCATGAGGAGCCTCGGAGACAACGCGGCTCCCGCAAGGAAGAAGCGGGGCGCGGGGTAGCGAGGCGAGACCCAGGCGCTGAGGCTCGAGGCGTGTAGGTGTAGCTCCCCAGTCCCCCATCTCCGGGTCCCTGGGTCCCCGGCTGAGGCCCTCTCCCCGGCCCCTCCCCACCCTGCCCCCGGCTGCACAGCTGCCGACAGCTCCTGGGTGACGGCGAACGCCTTGCGCTGTCATCTTTTCCTGTAGGGAGCCTGGGAGCCAGAGTCTGGAGGGGGCTGCACCGCGACCGAAGGCAATACGCGGGACGGGGGAGGGGAGGGGGGGCAACTCGGATCGAAGGTGGTGGGGAAATCCGGGCCGGAGGAGAGGCCTCGGGCATTTTCCGGGGACGTCGTCTGGGCTGTGTCTGCCTTCTCCGGCCGTGGGTCCATCTGTGCTCTGAGCCCCTCTCCCCTTCCCCACTGTCCTCCCAGGGTCCTTCTAGGGACCTGGTCGGCAGCGTATTAAACATATTTTTAAATATGACAGTGGAAAGAACGTGGGCCCACAGCTCTGGGCTCCAGCTGGGTCCGCTGCGTTGCCGACCTTTTGTGACTCTTTACTGAGCTTTAGTTTCGTCCCATGGAGCGACTGTTCAGGATTGTAATGCAACAAGGGCGGTGAGGTGGCCCAGTCGGAAACTTGGGACAGAAGCGCTAGGGTCGGAGGGCCGTGCACTCACCAGAGAAGGCGAGGGAGAAGCTTCAGGGCCCTAACCCAAGGCTCGGCCAGTCCCTCCCTGCACCCGGGGCTCTCGTGCCCCCAGGTCAGCGCCCGAAGGCGCAACGGAGACCTCAGCGGGGGCCAATTACCCGCGAGTCTCCGGGGTGGGGCCGGGGCCTGGGTGCTGCGTCAAAGCTCCCCAGGGGTTCCTCGGTGCAGCTAGAGTTGAGAACCAGTTCCGCTGAAGGAATAAACAAAGAGGCCTTGGTGGGGAGGGAGAGGAGGGAGCAGGTGGGTCCCCTCCCGTCTGCAGGTGGCCCCTTCGCACAACACTCACATGCCCGCGAACACAGCCACATGCACGCCCAGGCACACACGCACGCTCACTCAGAGGGGCCCACGCTCACACACACATACACACACACACACACACACACACACACACACACACACACACCCCATTCACGCCGTCAAGGCCACTCACACCCACACCGCCTGTCTTCCCCGGGCGAGCCTCGCGTCCAGGACGCCGGCAGACCCCCCGCTGGCGTGGACACCCGCGGTGGGGCCCGGCCCTGGCGCTCCGAGGGTCTCCGGCCCGCCGGCCCCGGGCGCTCCGCTGCCGGTGACAGCGCGGCTCCTCCGAGCCCCGGGCGCTCCGCAGAGCCCCCGCCGGGCCGCGCCGCTCTCGCTCCGGCTCTTTGTTATGCTAATTCCCCTTCCCAGCTGGTGCCAGCTGCCTGCACAATGAGCGCCGGGAGCCCTCGCCAGCCCTCGCCAGCCATGGAGTGGGGGCGGGGTGGGGGTGGGGGCTCCGCGCCCTGCACCCGGGATCCTGGCCTGGCCCAGCCTGGCGAGGGGGTGAGCTGCCCAATAATCATCCTTCCCCGCGTCCTCCCCTCCCCCACGCTTGTAGGGCCGCGCCCCTCGGGGCCTGTAGGGCATCCACTGATTCATTCCAGTCGCCCCGGCTGCCCGCCCTCCAGGTGCCAGGGCTTGATGAAAAGTAAAAGGCTCCTCCGCGGCTCGAGAGCAGTGCGGATGAAAGAGAAGCAGCCGCCTCCCAGACCACACAGCTAATCCTCCCATAAACCTCGAGCAAATAAGGGGAGAGGAAGAACAGGCCGGCTACAGATGTGGAGTGCAGCCTCCGGGGATCCCCAAATTAAAACTCGTGCAGGGGAAGCACTTGGACCACCACCAAATGACACTAATTGGGTTATGGGACCATAATCTTGGCTCGTATGAAAAAAACCAACAACAGTTATAGTCACAGCTGCAAGGACTGTCTTCATAAAAAGAAGGGGGAAAGTCCGCTATTTTATTACTCATAAACATGAGAGAGAAGAGGGTTCGCGGATCTCCTGCCTGCGTAGGGCAGGCAGGCTGGTTGCTCGAAGGAGAGGATAACTTTGTGCCAGGAGGAGCAGCGCTGTGGCTGGCTGGCTCGGAATGTGTGGAGCTAATGGGCTAATGTGGGGGGGGGCGCACTGGGGAGGGAGGGGGAGGAGGCTGTACTGAGACACCGCGGGGGAGTATGGCCTATCTGGAGGAATGTATTTCAGACAATAGGTTAGCAGCCATATGCAGAAAATCATTCTGGACAGGAAAACTAAGAGATGTATTCTTTTAAGGAACGTCCAGAAGCAGTTTCTTGGTTTCACTGGGGGCAGGGGGAAGTGGAGGTGATGGGGAGGCATTATAGGGAAGGAAATGATGGGGTGATGTGTGTAGAAAATGCAGGTGGAAATCTTCAGAAAGATCCGTTGGTTGTTAGAATCACAAATATTAGGGCCAGGAGAGACCAATCTTAGATGTTCTCTGAGTCCAGCCTCATCGTTTGACAGATGGGATATTAAGACCCAGAGATGTTAAGGGGTTTGTCATGGTTAGACAGCTAGTGGGTGGTAGGAATGGGCAAGAACCTGTCTCCTAACTCCTACTCTAGTGCTCGCAACATTAACTCGGTAATAATTTTGTTGTTAAGAAAGCAGTCATTTGATCAGAAATCAATACAATAGACTGCAGGGAAATAAAAAGTTAGAACATTTTAGAATGATTGAGTTATTATAAACCTTTTTTGATCTGTAATGAGAAGAGTTGGAAATCAATCAATTCTTACAGATTCCATCCCAGCGTTCTTCCTAGCATGTGTCTATTTATTCATCCATTACAATACCCAGAAGGACTGATGGCCCCAGGATTTCTTTATGGGTCGTTCCCATGCAGGGACCAACACTGTTTCCAGAGCAGAGAGATGCCCCCACCCCCCTCCCTCACTGCCCCTCTACACTAAGTCATCTTGGCTAAAACCAGCTGGGTTAAGGCTGGACTGGTTGAAAATTCAAATCAATCATCCTTACTGGTTGGGTTTTTACCCCCAGGAAAATAAAATATCTACTCTAGCTGCTGGGTGTCCAGACACAGAGAGGACAAGGATTGGGAGATGGCCCGCCGAGATCTCCCCGGGCAGACTGAGGTGTCCTGGCTTCCCAGTGCCTCTCTCAGCTGAAATAGCAACTACTGGTGCCACTCGTGAGATCCTAGAGCCTGCTGGGGTAGGAGGAGAACCTGTTGCAGAGAAGTCTTGGAAGGGTCATGGTACAACACTGCATTTTCTTTCATTATATTTAGGTGCCTGTTTCTCATTCTTCAACCATATGGTTCAGTTTGGTTCTCATTTCAGACCTACCAGTCAGCAAGCGTCACTACAAGTGTTCCTCACCCTATGGAAAAATACAAGCTCTTGAAAAGTTAAGAGGGATGGAAATGTCATTTGTTAAAGGGAATCCTATTTGGAAGCCATCCGTTGGGCTCTGAGTTTAAAGGCAACATAGAAAAGGATGACATCTTGAAGTAGGAATAAACACTCCCTAGCTGATCAGCTTTTTATTTTTTTTAAAGATTTTATTTATTGATCTGACAGAGAGTGATCACAAGTAGGCAGAGGCAGAGGCAGAGGGAGAGACAGAGGGAGAAACAGGCTCCCCACTGAGCAGAGAGCTCGATGCAGGGCTGGATCCCAGGACCCTGAGATCATGACCTGAGCCAAAGGCAGATGCCTGACTGACTGAGCCACCCAGGGGCCCCAGCTAATCTGCTTTTTAAATTGAGATCTAATAGGTGAAAACTGTGTCTTAGTTATTTTATGGTAGGCCATGTCCTCCAAGTTACGATTATCCAAAAGAAAATAATTCTTTGGTCTCCATTACCAGATATAGGAACACTAGAAATAATTTTGGGTCTAAATTATCCATATTTTAAATGCTGTATTTTTTTTCGGAGTAAAAACTAAATCTAAGAGAATAATACCATAATTGAATAAGCTTGAACTTTGACAAAACCTAGGGATGAGTCAGAGGTTAATGGTTTTCCACCTTTTCATTTATAAGGGATACCTCTTATTCCCTTCAGATAGTCAGTGCTCTGAGAAATCCTATCTATGAAACCAATTGTATTTATTAAGGATAATGCCTTCATTTCCCAAAGTTTCTTCTTGATTTGTGCTGTGTTAACCCAGAGCTGGTTCAATTCCAAGCAGCAGTAAAGAAATCCGCCATGGGTTAGCCTATGCAACTGCTTTCAGGAAATTTTATGATTTCCAGTAAACCTTTCGATATGTTAAAAATATCTCAAGAACACCAGTGACTCTTTTCATAGCTGTCTGAGGGTCCTAGGTCTGCAGGCTTGACATCATCTCCGTATTTGTTTCAAGCTTGGTCTACAGAACCGAAAAGGCTGAATGCTTTTTACAAAAAGGAGAATCTGTACTGTCAAGGTCCCGCCTTCAGGGTGTCCAGGACATTAGCGGAGATGTCACGCGTTGGGAATTTACTGCATTCCCATCACATGCATCCAGGCAGGGGCCAGGCACTCCCTGATATTAAAGTCTTTAATCCTGGCAAACTTGCCAAGTGTGTACATTATGTCACCCCATTTTACAGACAAGGAAATCAAGGCACCAAGAAGCCAAGGGGCTGCGGGGCCAAGGTCAAGACTGCACAGCTACAGTGGCAGAGCTGGGATTTGCATCTAGGCAGTGATTCCAAACCCCACTCTTAACCCTCTGCTATATTCCAGTCTCCCAAGGAAACCCACAACCGCTGTGCCATGGAACTGAACAGGAGAGAGGTACCTTGGGCTAATAACTAAACCCAGTCACAAAGATCGTTTCGTGGATTAATTGAAAATCACAACATCTAAGGGCTTGGAAAATATTGTGAAACCCTCCCAGCTCCCAGAAAGAACAGACAAGCCCTTTCTCTCTTCTTGCAAAAACATAAAGGAAATCCTTTAGTCCCTGAAATGGTTTTCCTGTCTTCCTAAAGAAGTTGACCAGAAAAAAATAAATAAATAAATAAAAGGAAGGTCTTTCCCTTTTCGTCTTTAGACTTTTCCTTAAAGAAAGTGAGTTCACTCTGCAATGCATGCGGGGCACTATCTCAGACTTCTTGCACTCTATTCCGTCAGAAAGCTACTCCCAACCTTTTGCTGAAATCCCGTGCCTGATAGCCTGTCATTCTCCCTCTCTTCCCTGTCATGCACACAGGTGTTTTGTGAGTTTTGGGGAAGCTATAGATGCCTGAGTGCTGGGCCAGTGCACTAAGAAAGCTCTGCTTCTTGATTGCCAGGATACAGAGTTAAGTCACATCTGATTGTAGCTCGTTGCACTGGCCTCAGAAAACATCTACAGTAGGAGTCCTCAGGCTGGTATCAGCGGGGGCAAGGAATATCACATGCCTGATGCTTGGACCCACACGCTGCCATGGAATGACCCGGACGAGGACAATGCCTGTTGAACCCAAGCCAGTCAGGGCAGCACAGGGCCTTCAGGGCAGATCGGGTCTCTCCCAAATTTCTCTATTTGTCCATTGTCTTGGGATCTTGGCAGGAAGCAGGATCACAACTTATGTCCCTGCAAGTTTTCAATGTGTGTTCTATCCCCCAAAACATGGCATTTTATAAGATTTTATCATTTTAAGTCAAGGGAACGGTTATAAAAATGGGGTTGAGAAAAACGTGGTACTTTTATGAGCAATGACTAATTCATCTCCATACGTTCTATCAGTTTCACTGCGGTCAAAAGCAGGTGTTTCCAGGCTATGAATAAGTAGTTTGCATTTTCAAAATTAACAAACTGGACCAACACCATAGACAGCCCACCAGAGAATTGTTTACCAAAGAAGATGAAGCTCTTAGCAATGGTTTGCAAACACCACCAGACGAGCTTGTGCAAATGCCCTTCGTGTAGTCATGGTTCTTCAGCCTGTCACAGATTCTGAAGGGAAACGCAGAAACAGGAAATTACAGACTATTTTAAACAGCATGTTTTATTAAACTCACTTGCTGGTGCACTTTATGGCAGGATGCGAGATTCAAGTGTTCATAACTTACATCTTTTCAAGTGCTTTTCCTAAGTGCATTCTCCCAGTTGAAATCTGGCATGTACACAGGGCTGGAAACAATCTCTAAAGGAGTAACTGTGTCACCCTTGGTCATGTAGCTCTCCCATCCGATGGAGCGGTGTTAGCCATGTGCGGATAATCGACCTGGCTTACACGCTGTAACAGCAGGGAAGCAATGGAGGCCTTGAGGAGTAACTTAAAAGATGTTAAACCACAATCAAAAACACAGCGATCTTAAAATGAATTACTAGAAACCGTACATTGTGTCTCATCACAGAAATACTGATGCCATTCCTCTCTTCACGGACAGTTCTGCACCTCGTTTAAGCCACCATTGTTCAGGGCCTGCTGCATCCTCATTTTTGAAACAGCCTAGCAAAATTGGCAGGGAGAACCTTAACTACGAATGAAATGGCTTCAAGTTTAAGGGGCTGTCATAAAAATGGATTTGAACAACTAATTATTTTCAAAAACGTGTTCTGCTCACAACTTGTTTGAGGAATATAAAAGCCTAGCAGCGCGGCATGGGAATCCTTATATCCTTGTCTGATATTTATTGTGAAGTTGACATATCTTAACGCCCATGTCTGCTACAAGTTGTTCTCAGCTCTTCTCTAGACACACGGAGAGGAAGTCATTAAGTGGAGCTGTAGTACAAGTTCATGATTGGAGGGGTGGGCCGCCCTGCTTAATGGAGTTAACTATGATCTCTGAAAATAAAGCTTCATTCACTTGCTTCTGCCCTTATTAAACCAAATGTTCTGAATCTCTTTTGTCTTAAAAGATCGTACCAAAGATGCTTTACCCTAATTAGTGACTGGCCGTCAGGTAGTCACTTCCATCAGTTTTGAGTTTTTCTACCTTCCTCCCAAGTCCTGGCCACTGTAATCCTGTCCTTGGGACCCCTTCAAGGTGAAGGACAGAATAACAGGGTTTTAAGAGTTGGAAGCGTAGGACGATGATATCTGTGCTCTTTTAAAGTGCCTCTGCCAGACAATCTTCTACCATCACACTTTTAGAGAGGAAGGACCAGAGGCGAAGGTTAATGATTTGGTTAACGAGGTGCACCTAGATGCCTCAGGGAGTAGCAATTAAAGACATTCTTGGGGGAGCTGGGCCATTTTCTTAAGTGAAGATTTCCCCTCATTTAACTTTTAAAGTCTGGAATCTGCCCTATCAGGTTCTCCTTAAAGCAAAGCACAGCAGTGAGAAAAGGCGGTCTTAGGTGGGTAGACAGAGTGTGGGGTGAAGAGTGTCTCAGCTTTACCAGTCTCTGAGACAGCACTATAGAACCCAGTTAATAAATTATTATCTGTGCCTTGGCCACCTGGAAAAATCGAACTGAGTATCTTTTTTGTTGTTTTTGTTTTTTAAATGTTTATTTATTATATGTTACTGACCATACAGTACATCATTAGTTATTAATGTAGTGTTCCATGATTCATTGTTTGTGTATAGAAAACAATGGTGATACAGGCTCGTAAGAGGCCCTAAATGCTCTCATACCAACAAAAGGAACATTCTTATTTGGATGGGTGTTTAGGGGGTTTTTCAGGGGAATGGGGACGAGGCATGTCTTTTGGTATGCTAGAAATGTCTTAGAGACAAAAACTCGATGACTAAAAATTACAGATTTTAATGCTGCTGAATTCAAAGGCCCCTAACCGTCTAGCAGAGCAGCTCAGCGGGTTCTGCTGAGCGGATGCCTGAGCCCGCAGCTCAGGTGAGTGCCGTGGAAAATCACCAGCTCTGTCCTTTTACAGCTTTGGCCATCAGAAGGAACATCATCTGATAATGCTGGGGGCTTCTAAAAAGCAAAAGGATGTCATCTCTTTCATATTTAAATCTCTAGGATGTATTACATTCATAATAAGAATGTTACCTTTGACAATTAAGCACCCAACTAGCTTTCTCCCTTGACCAAATAAAATATTAGCCTCTAAGAATAACCTGCATACAGAGTTGTATGGAATACCACCAGCAATAATCTATAGCTGTTTGACCATTGATGTACGTGTCATCGTTTTGACAATTTGACATTTCATAAAGCAATCAGCCAAGATTCATTCAGTATCTATGTTATACTTTTTTTTTTTTTTGGTCAGAAACTTTGTAAAAATGAAAAATCTTTAGATCCTTTAGGATAAAAGCTTCTTGATAACCAACCACATCATTTATGAACATTGGCTTCTTAATCCACAGAAACCTAAGACCACTCCAAAACACCTGTCAGGTTGACCTCTTAAAGTAGTCTCTCATTTTGAGAACGCCCGTGTGGCCACTGCCCCCTAGACATTTTGAGTTTTTTAAAGGAGAAAGAGCAAAGGAAAAGAGAAACATTGCCGACGATCATTCAAATAAGAAAATCTTTGTGAATTTTGATCATTTTAATAAATATATATCAAGAAAACCTCACTTTATTACAACACGTTCATATACAAGCATCTACCATCTAAGTTTTCAACATCAAATGTTTATCAAATATTGAAAATAAAGGACAAAACATTACTAGACTATTTAGCCATAACACAAGAACATGTTTAAAAATTGGTCCTTGTGGACATTGTCCAAATGACGACCCTACTCATACACTGTATGAATGAGACCTATATTTAATATTAACAGCAATAATAAAAAAGCTTTATCTTGGAGAAACTGGGAGGACTTACTTCTTTCCTCCGTTTGGCATTTGGTTCCTG
Organism: Ursus maritimus; assembly: GCF_017311325.1. Lineage (NCBI taxonomy): Eukaryota > Metazoa > Chordata > Mammalia > Carnivora > Ursidae > Ursus > Ursus maritimus. The sequence continues at coordinate 93,983,073 of NW_024424452.1, forward strand.
TGAAGTATTGTTTAAGGAGGCCCAAGTCAATTAGCAACCTTGGAAATTGGAATACAGTTTAGCAGGAGTTGGCTGGAGTAGGAGGACGGACGGTCAGAGGGGCACTCTGAACACTCTTGCAAATGTACAAATTAAAGAAATCATTGAGAACACTGTTGACCAAATACATAGTAACTATTGCCAACTGAGTCCCATTTCTCCAAAATAACTTTCCAAAAACTAAAGTCTTTACATTCTTTAAGATAAAACCTTATTGATCACCACATCATTTATTAACATTGTGCTTCTTAATCAACAGCAAAAGTCATATATAAAAAACCACATGCTTTTATAATCTAAACGAGTGAAATGATGCAAAACAGATTAAAGTATAATGCATGCCACTGGTTCATGAACTTCATCGGACAAGAAAACAAAACAAAACAACCCAAAACCCCAAAACCCCCAACCCCAGCAACAGACCCGTTGCCATAGAAAAGCTCAAGCAGCTTAGTGCTGGTTTCTAACAGCTCTATTGTTTCCCCCATCCCTTTCTAAAAATGCCAAATCCAAAAGCAATTGGGCATCAAAAACAAAGGAAGAGTAGAGATGTTGAATCAAAAGTTGAACACAATAGTTTCGAAGTGAACGGTTTCCAAACAATATTGATCCACCCTGTGTATTTTTTTTTCCTGTTTGTTAAATCCCTGCTGTAACTCTGATTTATCCTTAATTTTCACATTGGCAAAAATTAAGATAAAGTAAGGCACCAAAAATCGCCCTGTATAACACCTCTCTAACTGCCTCATCACGCATCACAGGCAAGCCAGGAACTCGCAGGGATTACCCTTCTACACATATTGTTGATTGCCGCACCTAGACAGGTGTTTCATTATGTTACATCCTATTTTCATCTGTCATGCAAGACTGTTCAAGACAAGTCCTTAACGGCACGGTGAAGCCACTTCATCTAGCTCCCTGTCTTCAGTCTTTTATTCAGAAAAAAATACGGTATCAAAGAGAAGAAGCAGACATCCTTTGTTGGTTATGTTGCTTTGCTCACCAACTACCTACCTAATTAATTGGCACACATGTTGCCGTTTCTTGGCTAGTGACAGGCTCCTTGGGGGTCATGGAAAGATCACAAGGGCACCTTGTCCCCCAGTCTGATCTACTGACCTTTTCTGTGAGAAAACGAAGGTATACTTTTAAGCATTAAGTCGACTGTTCTCTTGGTAACCTCACCACATTTGTAAGTAGCTCGCTGATGCCTACTATACATCTGTTGTATGCAGTCTGCTCTCCAGGCATTAAAACGACACGGCGTGTTCATGGCATAATTTTATCAGTTGTACAAAACTATAAAATCCATTCAAAATAAAATTTATGAGAGCTAATTGATCATGCTGGGCATGCTTCCGGAGTTCGGTGAAAAGATGGCTCATAGTTTATTCCCTTTGCCACAGCACGGCTTGTTACTTGGTGAAGGCTCCTTTTTCCTTAAGGACTTTTTCCAAGACTCACTCACATTGCTTTTGTCATTATATCCAGTCTCAAAATAATCATAAAATTGGCCTTTGCACTCAAAAGCAAGGTCGTTTCCCACAGGTTCATGGCTTAGGGGGCCACCATCCCTATCGGTGTCATTATTTGCCTTCTCATCACTGAATGTGGCCTTTTCCTCAACACCTAGTGACCTGACATCAGTGACAAAGATTTCATTGGCGGGTACCTGGCCATCACTCTTGTAAACAGGTGCGCTGCCTACATCGAAATCCACCTGGTGGGAACAACTCGGTAAAGGCAGAGGGGGGGAGGAAGAGGAAGATGAGGAGGAAGAGGGGGCAGTGGTGGAGGCACTTCCGACACTAGCATGGACAGAAAGGGGTAGGTTTAGGTAGTGACCACCACATTCTTGGTAAAAGCAGCAGGCATGGAACTTCTCACACTCCTCTTTGGCCATCCGCGGTCGTTTTCGGTAAGGGCAGTCTTGAGCCATAAACCACTCTTGGGTAGAGGTGCCATTGAACGAGCAGGCAGGAAAGCACCAGTTATTCTGCATGATAATTTCGCCATGGATCCGTTTCATCAAGTTGTTTATAAGGACAGATCTCCGGAGGTACACTTCAGGATCATCGATAAACTTGAGCTTTTCTAATGACATATACAGGATATGGGCTCGTTCCTCAAAAATCGAGATGGTCTAAAAATGAAAAAAGGAAGAGAAAACTTAGAGGATATGGGCTATGTAAACATGCCATCACAGTATATTTCTTCCTGGGCAGTTGCTGGATCTGGGAATGCTGGGGTCCTGTTTCTCCCAGGTTCATTTAGGGATGCTGTCCCTAGTGCTGCTAATGACCCGCCCTTCCCGCCTCGACAGCGTGGGATTGGGTCCCAGGGCAGACCACAGCAGGGACAGGTCAGGTCGTCTGAGCTTCTGTGGCCCAGTGAGGGAGATGCCAAAACACACAACACTCATCTGCTCTGCTAGAATTCAGGGGAGCAGTTTCTCCGGAGGGCAGAGAGGTAGTAACGAGGCGCACAAGGAGGGGTTCTCAGTTGCTGGTTATGTTGTTTCTTGATCTGGATGCTAGTTACAGGGATATGTTCACTCTGTGAAACCCATCAAGCAGTACTCTTAGAACACTTGAAGTTTTACGTGTGTGTATACTAACCCATGTGCGCGCACACGCATACTCATGTATTATATGTCCGTTAAGTGTCTTTGGAAGGATGTCAAAATGCAGGTCATAGGAAGTCTACTTCAAACCCTGGCCAGGAGCATGAGAGCTGCGTTCAGTACTGTCCCTCTGGCTTTCACACTTGTAATTATCCTTACTTGCTTGAGGGACAACAATAATTGAGGCCCTGAAAGTCTCTGTCGGTGGAAGGGGCAAAGCAGTCTTCCTTCTGGGGCCAGGCAGGAGGAGAGATACAGGGAGGAAATGAGAAGACTCACTTCTGAGCAGTGTGATACTATCACTGGGGTGATGACTGGTACAAATCCAGCAGCCACTCGGAAACGGCTACAACCATAACACAGAAATGAAAGAGGAAATAAACTGATTATGTCTGGGCAACCAGCTCTTCCAGGTCATTAAAAAAAAAAAAAAAAAAAAAGTCACCTGGTAGCATGACCTGAGGAACTGTGAACAAATCCAGCCCAGGCTAACCAAAGGCAGGAACTATACATTCAGAGAAAAGCCCAGCACCTGTCAATGCACGTCGACATCTTTATGAGCAAGGTCAAGGTAACAGCTGAAGGACAGGCTTGTGGGGTGGCAAGGAGATGGGGTAAGAGGAGACACAGACGAAGATGAATTGAAACATTAAAAACCCTCTCTGCATCTCAGACAACTATGGTCTGGGTTACACCCTCCTTGATTAAATCTGTAGATAGTTTTTAAAGGAAGAGAAACATAAGGAAAAAGAACTGGTATTTGAAAAGCTTAGGAGGCCAGTTTCATACTTCTAGGCACTTCCTGGATCCCATTATTTTCTTCTTAACCATGCAGAAGAGTTAGCTGTGGTCTTTTCTAGGGAATGAATTACATATTTTAACAAACTACACCTATGTGATGAGTGTACGATGAAGTGCGTGTTTCTACTTGCATCCACACATTCAAGGGATAGTGAGTCTACCTCTAAGGGGTCAAGAGAGGCCCTAGGGAACAGCTCCCAGGCGGGCACACACAGAAGGGGCTTTGGCCTTGAGACCTAGAGAGTGGAGAGGGGGGAGATGTCAGGAAAGAACAGTGCATTTTGGTACACAGGTGAAAACATGGGACTGCTCATAACCACTGACACGACTTGACAACAATCAAGTCATTTGTAAAAAAGATGTTCCTTGGATTATATAATTTTGTTATTTCTGGGTAGAGGAGCTCCTGCTGGCTCTTTTTTCGACTACTTGTGAAAATAACAGAGGACCCAAAAAAGTGACAACGATTAATATGGTTCTGCTGAGAAGTGGCTCATTTCCATTGCTTGGGTGGAACAATTTAATTTCTGGAAATGGATCAAGCAACTAAGTATCTTAAACTCTTAATAAAAATAATGACTATTAAAAAAACATACTTTATGGCTACAGCTGCTGAGTGGTGGGTGAAAATCCTCTTCTTCCACATACTTCCTCTTAAAGTATGTGATCTTGGATGTTGTTATAGGATTTGAAATTCCCCTGTAATGTGATCCTGTGGTAATAAATCAGATATGACAAATGACATGCGGTTTGCCAAAGGTTCTCCAAACAAAATACTTTCCTTTAATTTCCTCATAGAAGATAACTTGGCTACATATCTGTCTGTACATGGGATGATTAAAAATAAACATTTGTCTTAATATTTGCTATCATACAGAATTCTGTGACCCAGGCTAGGCCAGGATTTCTAGGTAGTCATAAAGGAAAATGACCTATGTCAGCATTTACGAAATACTCCGAATCTTAATTCTATGCACAAACAGCAAAATTCAGAAAGGGGAGGATAGTATCGATTCAAATTGTTTAATTAAGTCCACTGCTCAAATGTATACATCTTTAACTGTAAGAACTAATAACCAAATGACTTTAAAATGTTATCGGCTGTGGGTAAGAAAGCAAATGACTCTCTGCACATTAGAGTTAGAATAGTCCTCTTTTCAAAATAGGAAATTAAAAAATTTAACTTAAAATTAAAATTTGAGTCCTTCTGTACTCTTTCAAAAATGTAACGTGTCAACCATGGGTTAAAGTAGGGTCTAATTTTGAAAGAACAGAGCTTTTAATCCCAAATGAACTTCAAGGAGTACACAGTTTACATTGTAGGGGGTTTTTTTCTTTAAAGTAGTATTACACAAAAAATCCAAGGAACTTACCTTAGGATAGAAGAATAAAGAATCAGGAAGAACATACTTCTGTATTTAAAAAATTTTCCCTCTGAATATGAAAGCCAATTGTGTGCTTAATGAAAAGAGGAGACACACAGCTTCTGGCCCAAAGTGCAGAGTCCTTTATGTCTCAGGGGATAAAGATTTCATTGTCAAGCTCACCAGGGGTCGTGTAGCTCTGAGAGAACCATGCAGTTCCACAGGGTGAAAAACCAAAACCCAAACTCAGGGTTTCAAAAATCAAGTTTGGTTCTTTTAAAAATATAGGTGGCATGACTTACACATGAAGCAGCAGAAGTGTAGACTCGTCTGAATGCAATTTAAGTTATCACCTCTGACCCTCTCCCTGGAGCCCTGGACTCACTTATGAGAGGTGAACAGACAGCCTGGGAAGTCCCTGGAACAGGAGCTCTCTCAGCTCAGAAGGGTGCCCCAGACACTAGTCTGGCTGCAGAGCTGCAGAGGGCAGTGGGGGGCGGGGGAAGGTCAAGGGCAGTACCTGCCAGTGGGGGACCGGCTCCCCGGTCTCCCTGCAGAGGAGCCTGTGCTGGCCCAGGGGGGCTCGGGCCTCCGTAGCTGTCAGCCTCCCATAGTGTCTGGTACCCAGCAATTTCAGCAGCTCCTTCCGAGACAATGGGCTCGCAGAATCTATTCATGGACAGAACCAGAGTCATCTCTGACAGCCTCAGATCTAAAAAAAAAAAAAAGAAAGAAAGAAAGAAAGAAAAAAAGAAGGAAAACAGCCCTAATCAAGAGTAAGCCAGGGGATGGCCTTGGCATTTTCATTCCTTTGCTTTGGGAAACTTACTTCTCGGTCCTCCCCTTCACCCTGAAACATTTTATTATTTTTTCAAAGAAAACCTCAGCAAACTCTCTCGCTGCTATTAGCTCAGCGTCTGTGTTCAGCAATCTGCATTTCATGGGCGGTTCTTTAAAATCCCATTTCTTATTGTTCTCAGATTCCCCTCAGCCCTCTTTGAGACAGCTGCTTTGCCTCCTAGACACATTTTCCCCCTGACCTTCCCGCAGAAAATGTACCGCTAAGAGGCATGTCCAAAACCCTTGCGCTTCCTTTCTATTAATAAGGCAAAATCAATTTTCTAGTCAATCCCCCCCAGAGTCTCCTTTGATGCAATCCGCTAATCAATCAAACGGAAAGGGTGGGGAGGCCGAAATCTCCACCCTAATCCCTACTTCGGCTAGGCTCGGTGGACTTGGGGCTGTGCGGCTGCCCCCTCCTTCTCTCCTTTCCGCAGGGCCAGTTTCTCTACAACATTCTGGGGCTCCCTCCACTTTCTTCTCCCAAAACGAAGCAGACAGAGACACACTTGGTAGTTGTTTCCACCAGCCCTGATCGGCCTGAACTGGATCTGCCTCCAGTCAAAACACTGTAAGATGAAGACAGAAAATTGGCTCCAGTTTCAAGCCGGGAGTTGCAGCCCCACAGGAGCCAAGCACAACATCCACGGAGCAGGCAGAATATTAAACAGGAGCCAGGGCTTGAGGGCCAGAGGCAGCCGACAACTCTTTCCTCGGCAAGGCCCAGGCACAAGGCAGGAACTTTCCAAGAGGCACCACAGTGCGGCCCTCCTCTCCAGTTCACGCCCCTGCCTGGGGCCTGCGGGGAGACTTGGGAGCCTCTGCTCCCTGATGCCCGTGCGGCTCCTGCATGACTTAGGTGGTGTGGGCCATTTCCACCGGGGTGCGGGGTCTTCACCTGGTCCCAGCTAAGGTTCAAGGCAGGGTCAAGGGTGAGTTCAAGGGGGAGGCGAGTTTGATTCTCCGTCAAAAAGACCAAGGGGCCAGAGATCAGTGGTGACAGCAGAGAAGCCCCTGCACCTTATTAACCGCTGGTTCCTTTTACAAGACCTGAACCTCCACTATCCCACTTCGCCATTTAAAGAACTGTCGCAAAGAGCGATGTCAGGCCTGCTTTCTGAAGATTGATTGTCTTTCAAATATATGCTAAGGGTCTAGTGCATGCTTTCTTCTTCAAATTACGCAGCTCCTAACGTTTTTGGGAAAGGGTGAATCCACTGCTGTCCAGCGAGAGATTATGATTACCTATGTGTTCTAACAAGGGTCCACTTCCAGGTACAAGGAGGAAAACCACCTGGGGAAGGGGAAATGGCTTCACTGAAGTGACAAGATTCTAACGGCTAACAGAGCAGCTCTTGGCAGCAATGACTCCATCCTTTACCCAGGCTTCTCTTTGAGATCCTAATTTCCGTCCCAACCTCACCGAAGGATGAACAGGGGAAATGTCCGTGTCAGTGGCTGGCATGAGGACCCAGCTGATTTGGGCTGCTAACCCACCTATCCCTTTCTCTTTTAAAATGCCCCCCAAAGAGGCAGCAGCCAGGGACTCACTGCAAGTAAAACCTTATTACAAAAAAAAAAGAAGAAGAAAAAAGAGAGAGAGAGAGGTTCGATTATTTTCTAAGAGGAAATGGTGGGACATGCCATTTATTTTGCTCTTGAGTCATCAAAAAATTTACACTACATTGATTTGATAAACTAAGCTATTCTGTCTATCACCCCTCAAACTCGGCATCCAAACAAGGTATCAAACCTCATGATAATTTATTCCCTGGGAGACTCTCATAAATGGTCTAATTTCTTAACCTATTATAAAAGACAGTTTTATCAGTAAGTGCTATTGCCAGGAGCTCATGAATTACAGCTTTTTGTCAGTAGCCCTCTCTCACTGACTGCAACAGTATTTTCCAGCTTGAAATTCACACTCACTTTTGTGCTGGATTCTGGGAATAGGACCCAAGCTTTTTGTCTATGTTGAACTTTTATGACATAAAACCAGAGGAGGTTGACAAATCCACGCCCCTTAAGAAAGTGAAGCATTTGTAGGCCCCCTAGAAGCCGTTACCTTTGTTTAATAGGACATTATATGGGCCCTGTGCTATTTTATGTTCCTAAGAGTTTGTTTCCATTTTAATGACTTATCATTGTAGCTTTTTTGGTTGTTAAGGATTTCAGGGTTTCTATTTGTTAGTATTGATTCCAGCATATGAAATCCTATCAGGATGCATCTGAACTTGAAACACAGCATAGTCCTTTTACCTTGGCTCTTTCTTTCCATTACGATATCTGATTTCTCTTAAGTTTTTCTTTCTTGAACTGGAAACTTTTACACACAAACTCCTAAGCCGGAGAAGCTCAGTGCCACAAACGATATTTCTAAGTCTCAACAAAACAGGAATGACTCCGGATTATTTGGGAGTGGGGAGGAGGAGATTTTGCAGTTGAGCCTTTCTTTCTAGTCTATTGAGAAATTATGCCGGGATGTTAATAAATTAAGAAGGCAAGTGCCACATTCGTGAAGCCCTGGGAGTGTGTGGTGCTATGCACCACTGTTTCACATGACTCTTCATGTGTATTATATGTGCAGATCCAAACCGTTATTATTCTCTGTATGATGAAATTTACATTGTAATTCTGCTACCGAGTTCAGAAGTTTCAATCCACGTGCTGCTAATATTAGATATAACCCCAAAGATGTACATTTATGGTAAAATTTGTTTTTTTTTTTAACATCAGAAGTGAGTAGAGTCAAAAGAAGGCTGTTCAAGTGTGTTTGGTCTATACATGGGTTTAAAACAAAAAAATAACCTCCCATGCCCAGGCTCCAGCATATCTGCTCTGAAACCCACTGGAAGTAGTGCAATGACACCTCAAGCATTCCCAGAAGGCTGAGGGCTAAATGTCATGATTTTCCAGCAAATGTTCATCGTAAAGTTACCAGGCGTTGCTATACAATTTGGTTTTTCCAGATGAGTTAGGCTTGTTCTTTCCTGAGAGCCATTCTAATGCTAATAGGAATGGCTGGCACACAGAACAGGCTAGCTAGGTTTAGTGGCACCTTGAATCTAACTGGGGCTCCTGGTCATTCTTTGCCCACCCCTCCCCCCATCTCTCACTGGAAATTAGAGAACATTAAGAGCATTATAGCCGTTAGAGATCTGATTCCCACACTGAAACGCAGAGCCGTAAAGGGCTGATATTTCCAATGCACCTTTGGTGCTGCCAGTCTTCAGTGTGCTGCCCAGGTGCAATCAAGCCCCTGACCTCGACGCTGTGCTTAACAAGATGCCAACAGCTCGTCCAGCTGCTGGTGGTGGTGATGGAAGGGGCTGAATGGGTGGAAGAAAATCCTTCAACCCGTCTTAATAGACAGATGTCGCTTTTCTGCCAGTCCCTGCAGTACACCTGTCTGCCCCGGGAAGTGCGTTTCTCAGCTGTAGCTTCGAGAGGCCAGGAGCTTTAGGTCAGGTCCTGGGGCTAGGAACGCGGGTGCTGGGCCTGAAGGAGAAGATGGGGTGTACGGGTGTCCGAGCCCTGGCGCCAGGTCTCCCCATCCCAGGCCCAAGACTGGGGTGGTGAGGTTTGGAGAACCGAATCCCTGCAGGCACCGCGTCCGGGCTCCCGCACAGACACACCCCCAGGGGTCGGTGCCGCCGCCCCTGGGCCCCTTCCCGGGTAGCGAGCGGAGCCCTGCCGGCCACCGGCCGAAGGAGAAAGTAAACACCACCCCAAGTGTCTGGGAACAAAGGCAAGTTGTCTTTCCACGGTGCCGGAGCCGTGCGCCTCTCCTGAAGAATAAGAGCTATTATTACTCTTTCTTTCTTTTCTTCTTCTTCTTCTTTTTTTTTTTTTTAAACAAGTTTCCTTCTAAGGGAAATAAACACCAAAGGTAGGATTCCAAGGAAATGACTCACGGCGGCTGGCAGGGCTCTGGCGAGGCTGGCCCGGGCCCCGCGCTCCAGCCCGCAGCAGATGCCTGCCCGGCCCTCCCTCCCTCGCCGGCCCAGCCCACTCGGAGCCCGCGGCTGCGGGAGCGTCCTGCGCGGCCGTGGGACCCGGGCGCCGGGGGACAGCGCCCGCACCACCCGCGGGCGGCTGCCCTGTCCGCGCCACCCTGGGCCCGGGGGCAGCCTCTCCCCCCCCCCCCCCCCCCCCCCC
>NW_024424452.1:93993572-94072172 GCF_017311325.1 Ursus maritimus
CGCGGCCGCTGGTCCGCTCTGGGCTCGGCGCCAGCCCAGCCGCCGGTGCACAGTCGCGCGGGGCCCGGCCCGGCCCGGCGGCCCGGTCGGCGGTGGACGCTGGTGCGCGGCGGGCGAGGGTCCCGGCTGGTCCCGCCGCCGCGACTCGGGCGCCGCGCCGCCGTCGCTGCAGACGGTTATGGTAATGAGCGGCTCTGTCTAGCGAGGAGCGTGTGAAACCCGTCAATCCTGTTTGCCATTTCCCCGTGGATTTCCGAGGAGAGGTTCTGCAGGATGCCCCCAGGGTGAGAGAGGGAACATGACAAGCGCGCCCGCTCTCCCGCCCTCCCTCTGCTCCCGCCGCCGCCGCCGCTCCTCAGGCAGCACACGGGGCGCCTTCCCCTCACCCCCACCCCAGCCCGCCCCCTGCCTCCTTCCCTCCTTCCCGCTCTCCCTCCTCCCTCTCCTCCCCTCTCTCCCCTCCCCTCCCCTCCCGGTGCCCGGGGACTCGCGGGCCCAGCTCCAGCCCGCAGCCCAGACCCCACGCGCTCCCCGGCTCCCGCCCTAGCCCTGGGGGCTCGCTCCAGCCGGATAACGTATTCACTCTGCAACCTTCTGAGATGTCTTCTCTCTCTCTCTCTTTTTTTATTTGGTTTAGTTCTGTTGTTGTTGTTGTGTGTGCGTGTGATTAAAAAAAAAAAATCTGTGCCTTTCCCACCCTTTGCAAAAGACTTTCTTCTCCTTTGCCACAGCAAACGGAGATGAGAAACAGATGTCTTTGCAGGACCAAGCAGTTATTCTCCCCTCGCCGCCCGCCCCCGCCCGTTCCCCTCCGGAGCTGCATATGTAAAAAAAAAAAAAAAGCAACATTGGTCCTACTGCAACTTGAATTGGCAACTCTTTCTGGGTGGGGAGCCTCCAGGGAAAACCTCCAGGAAATAAAAAAGTAATAAAGGAGGTTGTCGTTGGTCAAGGGAATGTAATTTAAGCCCCGGAATCACATTATTTTGCAAATAGTAATTTTCCCCTGTATTAGGCTCAATTGGAGTTTGTTTTTTAAACATTAATTCATAACTTATGTCTAGGGACTCCTCCATAGCCGAGATGGGTCATTTCAGGTGTAATGAACACAGAGGCTGGGAAGGCATAGACCTAATAAAATCGGGGGGAAGGCACCTGCACAAAAGTGTTACAAAGACTATAATGTTTGTTTACTGCTACTTTGCCAGATGTGCTAAATATAACACTTCTTTAAAACAGTGATCCACCGACTGTGAAAAACCAAACCTCTTGCTGCCTGGCTCCCTAAGAATCAAGGAGAGGCACAGACTGAAAATCAGGGAGGAAAGGAATAAGATCAAGGATGAGGATTAGCATCTGCAAATTGAACTCTATCTAATTTGCATGTTTATTTCTTAGAATTGAAATTAAATTTGTGTAATAAATGTTTTCCATTTCATTTGTACACTTAAAATTTGGGTGACTGACGTGCAGTTAAGTGAATTTCTTTTCTTTTTTAAACAAATGTAGTTGATTCAATAAAGCTGCAAACAAATATTAGACATAATTAGAACTAATCTACTTCGAAGGTATTTTTGTTGAACTTTGTACATTTAAAGACTCTCAGAGGTTTTAAGGGTATTAGGAAGCTGAGAGAAGGCAATTATGCTGAAAACAGACTAACTCAACAGACTTCCAGGAGCATTATTTCATTTGTTCCAAAAAGACATTTCAGGGTTGCATGCCTAAAATTGGGAATTGGGCATCCATCTTGGCTTTATTCTGAACCATATTAAGACCATATTAAGTTGCATTGGCTCATGTACGACATAGGCCATTATGATAAGAACTTACGAACTGTAAAGATGCCATTTTGCGCAATCAGTGGGTGTTACATGCCCAGCTTATGGGCAGAACATCATTTTCATTTGGGTGGGGGCAAGAGGTTAAGGAAACGCACAAGGGCATTTAAAGCGGTGCGAGTACTCGAAAGTCAAAATCAGTACCTAAAACTGGTTAGTGTCTAACTCAAATGAAGAACTAAATGTGAGGGCTTGGAGGCATGGCTTATTATTGTTTTTATCTCCCTATATTAAAGTTTTATAGCATTTAAAGGACTATGGGGAAATCCCCACATACACTTGGCTGTGTCAAAATACATAAAACCAAAAGGAGCAAATTAAGCATAAAATTGAGAAATAACATGAGACTAAGTATCAGCATGGGTTGCTCTGGCATCTTTTGGAGCTTTGGCTCTGAGAAATGAGCCTTCTGGGAAATTGTCATTGCCCTTGGGTGGGGAGGACTCTTGGCTTTAATGTTACAACAAAATGACATCACAACACAAGTATGAAATCATGGTACTTCACAGCACCCTGTGGTTTTGAGTATGAACTTGACCCTGTCCTGTTCAGATAGGTTAGGTTAGCATGTTGTACTAGCAGCTTTCCCTGCCCTACTTTTTAATCTCAAGGTCAGTGTTTTCTGAGATTTAGTGCCCAACTGTTGACAACATGAACTAATGTCAACAAGTAGAAAAGTCAGTCAAACCTCCATGGAAGGAGAATATCATTTAAAGTTTAAAGTGAGCTTCTGGTTGAAGATGGCAACATGGGAAGATCCCGACCTCACCACCTCCCACAGACACAAGGAATCTACAGCTACAAGTGGAACAATTTCCTCTGAAAAGAAATCTAAAAACTGGGAGAGCAACCTCTTCACATGGGGCAAAGAAGAGGGAACCCACATTGAAGTGGGTAGGAAGGGTTGCGATATAGTCTCACCGTAAACCCCATCCCTGGTACAGTGACCCAGAATCAGGAGGGAACCCAACCCTGAGCTTCTCCCGGAAGATTGAAGGGTTTGTACCACACATCAGGCATCCCAAATTTTAAGACTGGCCTGAGACATAAGCCCCAAACATCTGGCTTTGAACACCAATGGGGCTCATCTTCACCAGACCTGCAGGGCCTTTGCACAGTGGGTGCCATTTTGCTTGGTCGCTTGCTAAAGCTGGCAAGCACCATCACTTTCCCCTCTTTCTTTCCCTTTTAAATTTCTTCTTCTTTTTTTTTCCTTTCATTTTTTCCCCTTTTTCTTTTCTTTTTCTTTAGCAGGTGCTATCTTTACTTCGCTCCAGCCAGTGAGCACCATCTTCCCCCTCTCCCTCTGCTGCACTATGGAGGGCCAGTGTCTCCCAGAGGGGAGCTTCTAAGCACATCTGGTGCTCCGGTTTTACCCTTGGTAGCTCAGTTTTGTGGCTACCACCCAGAGGATGGCCCTTGATCGCCTGGTCCTGGAGGCCCCTGGGAGCTTGCATTCTTGGGTCCCGCTGGGCTGTAACAGTTGGAGAGATAGTGCTGGCAGGCTACCATTCCCAGCACACTGCACAGATAGCAGACCCAAACACTCTCCCAGTCTTTCTGAGCCAGGGGTCTATTTGTTTGTCCAAGAGCTGTGGCCGGAGGGGCAGGCTTCCGGTTGGCATACTTGCTGGAGCTTATGGAAGTGCCCTCAGGGAACAGAGGCCAGTGGACACAAACTCTGCCCTCTCCCTCTCTGCCTCATTCCAGCCTGCTGGTATCTTCCAGAACTGAGGTTATCCTCTTGTCCAGTGCCCTGATTTTTGTGGCTGCTGTCAGGGGACACCTCTCCATTGCCTGGCTCTGGTGACCAGGGCAGCTTATACTTGCTTCAGGTCCTTCGAGACTGTCAACAATCAAGAGTTCCTAAACTCCTGAGCATAGCATAGCAAGAGGCAGCAGACCCAGGAGTTCAGTCTTTCTGCAAAGGAGGCCGATTAGCTTCTAGCTGCAGCATGAGGGGCAGGCTTCAAATTAAACACATCTAAGGGCTGCCCATAAACCTTTCCAGAGACCTCAGAGATGTGAGCACTATCTTTGCACTCTCCCTCTGCTCTGCTCCAAAGTACTGGCATCTCTTGGAGGGGAGCTTTTATATGTGTCTGGTACCCCAATTTTTATTACCAGTGCCCTGGATTTATGACTGCTGCTGAGGGGATACCCTTGTTTACCTAGCTCTGCTGGGCAGCGGATTGCATTCTGGGTCCCCTGGGACTCTACCAACCAGAGAGACAGTTCTTGCCAGACTCCCACCTCCAGGACACTGCCAGTCCTGGAGCTTTGGCCTTAGGGGCAGATTGCAGGGTTGGCACACATCTAGAGGCTCTGGAGGTGATCTCAGGGCACATAGGCCATGGGGTATCATCTTTGTAATTCCCCATTCCTTCGCTACAGCTCACCAGTATCTCCCAGAAAGGGGTTTGTACACTTGTTCTGAGCCCTGATTTTTGCAACTGCTAACCAGGGGACACCTTCAGATTGCCTGGTTCTGGAGGCCAGTGGGGCTTATGCGTGTGGTCCCACAAGCTTGCATATATTAACATTCTTTAAAACCTGCTGTCTGAGGAGAGTCTAGCTTCTTTTTTTTTTTTTTTTTAAAGATTTTATTTATTTAACAGAGAGAGACAGCCAGAGAGAGAGGGAACACAAGCAGGGGGAGTGGGAGAGGAAGAAGCAGGCTCTTAGCAGAGAAGCCTGATGTGGGGCTCGATCCCAGAACGCCGGGATTACGCCCTGAGCTGAAGGCAGACGCTTAACCGCTGTGCCACCCAGGCGCCCGAGAGTCTAGCTTCTAATCAGGCTGAATCTAGGTGCTCACTAAGATGCTCCCCTTTGGGACACTGACTAGTGTTGTCACCCCCTCAACTACCAGGAGCTATTAAAGATAAAATAGGCTGCCTGGAAAATCACAAAGGGTTGAGAGACAACCAAGAGCTAGGGCAGGGTTGAACAATGATTCATCTTCTATACAAGGTGGATCCTTCAAGACCAGGAGAAGTGACTGTTTCATCTGGTGCATAGAAACCAACATAGTCAAACAAAATGAATAAACAGAAAAAGATGTTCCAAAAGAAAGAACAAGATAAAACCTCAGAAAACAAACTTAATGAAATGGACGGAAGTAATTTACCTAGTAAGAAGTTCAAAGTAATGGTCGTAAAGATGTTTACTGAACGCAAGAGAAGAATATAGGAACACAGTAAGAACTTCAACAAAGAGATTGAAAATATATGAAAGTACCAAGCAGAAGTCACAGAACTGAAAATATAATAACTGAACTAAAAAATACACTTGAGGGATTCAACAGCAGACTAGGTGATGCAGAAGAAAGGATCAGTGAACTCAAAGACGGCAGAAAAATGCACCCAAATAATGCAACAAGAAGAAAAAGTGAAAAAATAGTGAAGATAGCTTAAGGGACCTATGGGACAACGTCAAGGGGACTAATATTCACATTATAGGGGTCCCAGAAGAAGAGAGAGAGAAAGAAGCAGAAAACTTATTTGAAGAACTAATGGCTGAAAATTTTTCTAACCTGGATAAGGAAACAGATATCAAGATCCAGGAAGTCTATAGAGTTCCAAAAAAGTTGAAACCAAAAAGACCTGCACCAAGAAACGTTATAATTAAAATGTCAAAATTAAAGACAAGGTGAGATTCTTAAAAGCAGCAAGAGAAAAACATCTTGTTACACATATGGAAATCCCCGTAGAATTATCAGCAGGTTTTTTAGCTATAGCCTTATAGGCCCGAAGGGAGTGGCACTACATATTTAAAGCACTGAAATACTATACTAACGAAAAATACATTACCCAGTGAAGTTATTATTCAGAATTGAAGGAGAGATTAAGAGTTTTCCAGACAAACAGAAGCTAAGGGAGTTCAGCACCACTAAATCAGACAAGAAATGTTAAGGGACTTCTTTAACCTGAAGTAGAGGGGGTTGCCAATTAGTAACAAGAAAACATATGAAAGTATGAATTTCACTGGTAAAGGTGAACACATTAGAAAGGTAGTGTATTAAATGCTTATAAAGTTAGCTAAAGGTTAAAATAAAAGGCAAAGGTAGCAATAACCATAGCTACAATAATTAAGGGATATACAAGATAAAAAGATGTAAGATATGACGTCAAAAACAAGACATGTAGGGGGCTGGGTAATAAAAATGTAGGGCTTTAGGATGCATCTGGGGCTGGTGACATGCAGTAGGATCCTCTCTCATGATGCTGGACAGCAAGATGCAGCTCCCAATCAGCCACATGATCATGAGGGTAAAGCACTGATATGCTTACAACCATTCTGTACCCACACAACCATGCTATTTTTTCACTTTCAGTTCAGTGTTCAATCAATTACATGAGATATTTAAGACTTTATTATAAAATCATCTTTGTGTTAGATTATTTTGCCTAACTGTAGGCTAAATGGAAGTGTTCTGAACATGTTTAAGGTATGCTAGGCTAAGTTATGATATTTGGTAGGTTAGGTGTATGAAATTCATTTGCAATTAATGATATTTTCAACTTAATATTGGGTTTATTAAGATGTAATTCTACCATAATTTGAGGAAGATCTGTATACTGTTATGGATCTAAATTGTTATATGTAAACTTCATGTTAACCACCAAGCAAAAACCTATAGCGATACACAAAAGACAATGAGAAAGGAATCTAAGCAAACACTAAAGAAAATCATCAAACCACAAAGGAAGAGAGCAAGAAGAAAGGAATAGAGAAACTCCAAAACGGCCAGAAAACAACAGAATGGCAATAAGTACATACCTTTCAAAAAGTACTTTAAATGTAAATGGAGTAAATTCTCCAATCAAAAGACATGGAGTGGCTGAATGGAAAAAAAATAAAACTCATCTGTATTACGCCTATAAGAAACTCACTTCAGATCTAAGGATACACACAGACTGAAAATGAGTGGATGGAAAATTGTATTTCATACAATGAAAACCAAAAGAACGCTGGGGTAGCCACACTTATATCAGACAAAATAGACTTTAAAACAAAGACGAGAGACAAATAAGAACATTACATAATGATAAAGGGATCAATCCAACAAAAATATGTAACGATTTTAAATACCCACATATCCAACAAAGGAGCACCCAAATATATAAAACAAATCTTAACAGACCTAAAGGGAGAAGTAGACAGCAATACAATAGTAGTAGGGGAATTTAAGATCCTACTCACACCAGTGGATAGATCATCCATACGGAAAATCAATATGGAAACATTGGCTTTAAATGACACATTAGACCAGAGAGGCTTAACAGATATATACAGAATATTCTATCCAAAAGTAACAGAATACACAATTTTCTCAAGTGCACATGGAACATTGTCCATGACAGATCATTTTAGGCCACAAAACAAGTCTGACAAATTTAAGAAGATTAAAATCATACCAAGTATCTTTTCTGACCACAATGGTTTGAAACTAGGAAATCACTTATAAGAAGCAAACTGGAAAATTCAGAAATGTGTAAAGATTAAACAACATGCTACTGAAAAACCAGTGCATCAATAAAGAAATCAAAAGCAAAATCAAAAAAATTCCTTGAGACAAATGAAAATGGAAATACAGCATCCCAAAATGCATAGGATGAAGCAAAAGCAGTTCTGAGAGGCAATTTCACAGTGATAAATGTCTACCTCAAAAAATAAGAAAAATATCAAATAACTTTACTTTACACCTCAAGGAACTAGAAAAAGAAGAATAAATGAAGCCCAAAGATGGTAGAAGAAAAGAAATAACAAAGATCAGAGCAAAAATAAATAGAGAAAAAGACAATAAAAAAGATCAATGAAGCCAAGAGCTGGTTCTTGGAAAAGATAAGCAAAAAGGACAAAACTTTAGCTAGACTCACCAGGAAAAAAAGAGAGAGGGCCCAAATAAATAAAATCAGAAATGAAAAAGGAGACATTGCAATTGATACCACAGAACTACTAAGGATCATAAGAGACTACTATGAAAAATGTATGCCAAAAAATTGGACAGCCTAGAAGAAATGGATGAATTCCTAGAAATTTACAATCTTCCAAGACTAAACCACGAAGAATTAGAAAATGTGAACATACCAATTACTAGTAAGGAGATTGAATCAGTAATTTAAAAACTCCCTACAAACAAAAAAGTCCTGGACCAGATGGCTTCACTAGGGAATTGTACCAAACTTTCAAAAAATTAACATAAATCTTTCTCAAACTGTAATGAAAAATAAGAGGAGGGAACACTTACAAACTCATTTTACAAGGCCAGCTTTACCCTGAAACCAAAACCAGATAAGGACACCACAAGAAAGAAAAATTAGGAGTCAATATTCCTGATGAACATAGATGAAAAAATCCTCAACAAAATATTAGCAAACCAAATTCAATAATACATTAAGAGGATCATACATCATGATCAAATGGGATTTATTCGAGTGATGCAAGGATGGTTCAACATCCACAAATCAATCAACATAATATACACATTAACAAAATGAAGGATGAAATTATATGATCATCTCAATAGATGCAGAAAAGCATTTGACAAAACTCAATAGCCGTTTATGACAAAAACTCTTAACAAAGTAGGTACAGAGTGAATGTAGCTCAATGTAATGAAGACCACATATGAGGAGCCCATAGCTAACATCACACTTTAATATCAGGAACAAGACAAGGATACTTACTCTCACCAATTTTATTCAACATAGAATTGTAAATCCTACCCACAGCACTTAGGTAAATAAAAGAAATAAAAGGCATCCAAACTGGAAAGGAAGAGGTAAAACTATTTGCAGATGACATATATTATATACAGAAAACCCTAAAGCTGCCATCAAAAAATTGTTGGAATTAATAAATGAATTCCGTAAAGTTGCACGATAAAAAATCAACATACAGTAATTGGTTGCATTTCTTTACACAAATAACAAACTATCAGAAACAAATTAAGAAAATAATCTGATCTATAATTGCATCAAAAAGAATAAAATACCTAGAAATAAATTCAATCAAAGAGGTGAAAGACCACTGAAAACTATAAGACACTGATAAATTGAAGAAGATACAAATAAATGGAAAGATACTCTGTGCTCATGGATTGAAAGAATTAATATTGTTAAAATGTCCATACTACCCAAAGGAATCTACAGATTCAATGCAATCCCTATGAAAATTCCAGTGACATTTTTTTTTTACTAGAACTGAAACAAACAATTCCAAAATTTGTATGGAACCACAAAAGAACTCAAAGAGCCAAAGCAATTTGACAAAGAACAAAGCTGGAGGCACCATGCTCCCTGATTTCAAACTATATTACAAAGCTATAGTAATCAAAACTGTATGGTATTGGCGTGAAAACAGACACATGGGTCTGTGGAACAGAATAGAGGGCCTAGAAATAAACCCATGCATATATAGTTAATTAATTTACAACAAAAGAGCCAAGAATATAGGATGTAGAAAGGAGAGTCTCTTCAATAAATGGCATTGGGGAAACAGGACAGCGACATGCAGAAGAATGTTTGCATGGATCACTATCACTGCATAGTTTGCACAGGATCACTATTTTACACAATACACAAAAAGTAATTGAAAATGAATTAAAGACTTTAATGTAAGAACTGAAACCATAAAATTCCCTGAAGAAAACATAGGTGGTAATTTCCTTGTCATTGGTCTTGGCAATGATTTTTTTTGGATTTGACACCAAAAGCAAAGGCAACAAAAGCAAAACTCAACAAATGTCTCTACATCAAACTAAAAAGCTCCTGCAAAGCATAAAAAGTCATCAACAAAATGAAAAGGCAACCTACTGAATGGAAGACATTATTTGCAAATCCTTTATCTGATAAGGGATTAATATCCAAAATACATAAAGAACTCATACAACGCAATAGCAAAAAAAAAAAAAAGAAAGAAAGAAAGAAAGAAAGAAAGAAAGAAAGAAAGAAAGAAAGAAAGAAAGAAAGAAAAACCCCCAATTAGATTAAAATATGGGCAGGGACTCTGAGCAGACATTTTTTCCAAAGAAGACATACAAGTGGCCAAGAGGTATATGGAACTAACTACAAATCATAAATGAATGAAATGTAAATCAAAACCACAGTGCACCATCACCTCACACCTGTTAGATGGCCATTATCAAAAAGATAAGAAATGACAAGTGTTGGCAAGAATGTGGAGAAAACGGAACTCTTGTACTCAGTTGGTGTGAATGTAAATTGATGTAGCCACTATGGAAAGTAGTATGATGATTCCTAAATAAATAAATAAATAAATAAATGTAGAACTACCATATAATCCAGTAATTCCACTTCTGGGCATTTATCCAAAGAAAATGAAAACACTAACTCGAAAAGTTATATTCACACCTGTGTTCATTGCAGCATTATTTACAATAGCCAAGATGTGGAAACAACATAAGTGCACGTGAATGGATAAATGGATAAAAAAAACTGTGATATAGGGGTGCCTGGCTGGCTCAGTGGGTAGAGCATATGACTCTTGATCTTTGGGTCATGAGTTCAATACCCATGTTGCATGTAGGGATTACTTAAAATAAATAAATCTGCTATAAATTTTACATTGATTCAAAAAAAATGGATACACAAACACACAATGGAATATTATTCAGTCATAAAAAGTGAAATCTTGCCATTTGCAACATGGATGGATCTTGATTTTATGCTAAGTGAAAGAAATCAGAGCGAGAGAGACAAATACTGTGGGATCTCATTTATATGTGGAATAAGAAAAAAAAAAAAAACCAAGCTCATAGAACTGATTGGTGGTTGCCAGGGGTGGGAGTTGGGGGTGGCTGAAATGGGTAAAGGGAGTCAAAGCGTGCAAATTTCCGGTTATAAAATAAAAAGTCATGGGGAAGTAATGTATAGCATGGCAACTATTGTTAATGGTGATGTATTGCATATTTGAAAGTTGTTAAGAGAATAAATCTTAAAGGTTCTCATCTACAAAAAAATTTTTCTGTAATTATGTGTGGTGACAGATATTAACTAGATTTATTGTGGTGATCATTTCCCAATATATACAAATATCAGATCATTATGTTGTATACCTGAAAGTAATGTAATGTTGTATATCAATAATATCTCAATAAAAATAAATAAAAATAAAAATTTTAAGTAAGTGGTGGCCATGACACAAGGAAAGAACTGCCTACAAATCAATAATGAAATATTTGGAAGGAGTGAATGTAATTTATGAGTTGCAATATTCAACCTGAAAACTATGGTGTCATAATTTTTAGATATGTGTGTGGAAGTTCCAAGACAGAAATTTGATTATAAAACTTACGATATCTTGAGTTGCAAATTCCCTGAAGGCAGTGATGTTTCCCTCAGTCAACAGAGTGCCAGACTTAGAACTACCGAAACACATTTCACAAAACCTTTTTGTCATTTGAAAGGGGGGTGTTTTCAAGTAAAATTCGACTCATTCAGATTGCTCTTGACACTGCCCATTTGGACTAATAAAAAGTCAAAATGATTGGCTTTTAAAAACAAGTGTAACCTTCTCACAACAAAAAGAGGTGTCTATAGTCAATGTCTCCAGCTCCCCTTCTCCCGTTCTCAAACTTGTAATTATACTTTTTCATCCCATCACTCCATGGAAACTGTTATTGTCAATGTCACTAATGATTTCCATGTCGCTAAATCCAAAGCTCTTTTCTTGGCTCTCCTTGACCTGCATGCAGCATTTGACCAACTTGATCACTCTCTCTTCCTTGAAACACCTTCTATCCTGCTTCCAGGAGGATCCCACATATCCTCACACGCACCTGCTTTGCCTCCCACCTTATTGGTACCTCCCTTTCTCTATGACCTCTGAATGTGAGAGTGCTTCTAGCTCAGTCCGTTGAAACTTGTCGCTTCCTTTTAGCCACTCTCTTGTGGATCTCATGGCATCGAATACTGTCTATATTCTGATGACTCCCAAATTTAGATCTCCAGTCCTAACCTCTCTCTTGATCTCTAGATTCCACTTAGATGTTTAATGGGCATTACAAGATTTATAGATCCAAAACAGAACCTCTGAGCGTCTCTGCTCCTTCAACTCTGCCACACTGAATAGTCTCCATTGCAGTTAATAAACCACAGTATTTTGTTAGTTGCACATGCAAAAAAAATGTTGGAGTCATCCTTGACTTTTTTTTCCCTTTATACCCTATGTCTAATACATCAAAAAATCCTTAAGGTCCTATCTTAATTTATTTTTATTTTTATTTTTTTATGGAGCAAGAGTTTGAGCTCTTTGAAGATTTATTTATTTTTTTAAAGTTTTTATTTAGATTTCAGCTAGTTAACATACAGTGTCATATTAGTTTCAGGTGTACAATATAGTGATTCAACACTTCATACAACACCCAGTGCTCATCACAGCAACTGCATTCCTTAATCCCCAGCACTAATTTTACATATGCCCCCACCCCCTCCCCTCTGGTAACCTTAATGTTTTTCTAGAATGTGATTATTTTTTATCATCTCTATTGCCACCATCCTGGTCTGATCCACCATTACCATCTCTTGCCTGGGATATTGCAGTAGCCCTCTGATTGGTCTTCCTGCCTCAGTCTTTGGCTCTTTCTACAGTTCAACAGCCAAAGATGTCAATTTTGCTAAGATTTTTCCTAAGACCTTCCATTTCACTCAATGTAAAAACCAAATCCTTACAATGGTCTCCATAGGCTGGAAGTCTCCCTTTACTTTTCTAACCTCACTCTGTCCCCAGCTATTCTGGAGTGTGTCAGGCCTGTGCTTACCACAGGATATTTGCACTGGCTATTCCCTCTGCCTGGAATGTTTTTTCTCCAGATACTTGCAACGAATCAGTATTCCACTTTTTCCAAGTTTTTGCTCAAATATCACCCTCTTAACAAAGCCTTAAAATTTTTGTTTGAAATTCTAACACTTCATTTCCACATCTTATTTTATTTTTGTCCAGAAGACTTATCACCTTCTAATAGGCTCTATATTTTATGCATTTATTCTATTTATCACAATCTCCTCCCAGAAGAAATTAAGGCCCACACAGGTAGGGGTTTTGTCTTTTTTATTCAGCCCTATGTCTCCAGCATGGAGCCTGGGACACTGACAGCATTCAATAATTATGTGTTGATTGACTGAACAATTATTGATTGACAAGTTAGTTTCACATATGTACAGAAACCCAAACAAGGCTAAAATAGAGCTACTCTAATCTATAATATATAGAATGGTGAAGCAGGCAGTTTATTTTATCGTGAACTCATTTGTGTGTTCTAGAATTCTCTGGTCCAGGGCTCTTATCTGCCCTGCAGCACTCCAGGACCTGAAGACGTTCCAAGCTCTTCAAGCACCCAAATGGTTTTGCACTGACTTGCCTGCCTGAGGATCCCCAATACCATATCTCATCCAAACAGATGCTGATGCTCTGGACCAGCCCGCCTGTCCCCCAGTGCAGATTTTCATTCATTGCCAAGATGCTTGCTCTAAGCTACAGTCTTAACACTACAAATTGTGTAAATAGTTGATATCCTGGAATATCACCTCTTGGCAAAGCCACCCTTTCAAAAGCCAGGAGCTCCTCCTCTGTCTTTCTAATCCTACTTCAAAACTCGCCCAGAAACACTTTAATAATTGTGTGCATTTTATATACAAGCATTGAGTTAGACACTGCAGGAGAAGTAGAAATGAATAAGACACTGTTCCTAGACTTATGGAGTCGTCAATATAGTGAGTAGCAGAAGACAAGCGGAGAAAGAATGGTACTATTTAGTAATCCAGGGCGTGGTAGAATGGGAGTTCCGTGGTGGGACAAACCACACCCAGATGAGGAGAGCCAGAGACTTATTTAAGAAATTAAAATCTGAAGTTGACCTCGAAGGATAAGTAGGCTCTCAATGGGTGGACATGCGGAAGAGAAGAAAAATATTTCAAACAGAGGAAACCATTTGAGACACATAGGTTGGAAAGCAAAGGGCATCTTTAGCCAATGGTAAGTCCTCCTGTTTTACTAGAGTAATAAAGTATGTGAAAGTTGAAGGTAGATGAAGCCGTATGATAAAAAACGTTGAAAAACAAGAGTTTGACTTTAATTTAATAAGCAATGGGGAACATTTTAGGTTTTTGAGCTGGAGAATGACACAATCAAAGCCAAGCTTTACGAAGTGTAATGCACAGTGGAGACCCATGCTGGAAAGCTCTTCCAACAGGCTAGGTGACGGAAAATGCCCGTTTGTGAGAGAGTAGTGGCTCTGCTAGGGGAGACGGGAGAGTTATTACAGGGTTGGAATCTTTAGGATACAATCATTGATTGGTTGTGGGGAAGGGAAGAGAGAAATTTGACTCTGGGGCTCCTCCCTGAGTCACCTTGCGGCTGAGTGAACCCATAACAAATGAGAAGAGGCAAGTTTGAAGGGAATATAATGTGGTGGTTCTGGTTATGCTGAGAATGAGATGTTCATGAAATAGATGGAGCCAGTTGAATGTTCTGGTCTAAATGAAGACAGAATTTAAGAGCAAATTATCAAAATTTAGGGTTATTTCAATAACTACTGAGGTTGAAGTCTTAGAACTTAATGAAAAAATTGTAGACTTTACAGAGCATTTAAGAGCGAGGGGCTTATGGGGCGCCTGGGTGGCTCAGTCAGTTAAGCCTCTCCTTTCAGCTCAGGTCATGATTCCAGGGTCCTGGGATCAAGTTCTGCATCGGGCTCCCTGCTCAGTGAGTAACCTGCTTCTCCCTCTCCCCCCCCGCCCTGCCGCTTGTGCTCTCTGTCAAATAAATAAATAAAATCTCAAAAGTGAGGGGCTTAGGTCAGCACATTGAAGAATATGATAGATGCATTTATTCAGAGGTGAAAATAATATTTTGGTTTAGTGTGTGGGATATTTGTATTAATGATGTAAAAGACCCTTTTGGCTTAAATTTGAAAGAAGAAATTTGGGATGGAATAGTAAATCTGGGATAGCAAGCAGTCTTTCCTAAGTTTCCTGACATCACAATACAGTCATGTCTGTGTGTTTGTGCTTCCTGGTGTGGCTGAATCTATGTATTCATCACCACAGGTGGAAAGGGATTTGATAAGTCATCAGAAAAATCCTGAAATAATTCCTGAAAATATGTAAATCATTGATAATGAGTTTGGAGTCCTGTATCTCTCAGGAATATTTGTATTTTAATAGGAGTCTCCTAAATGACACACAAACTTCAATCAAAGTAATTAATAATTAATGACATGATTTCAGATATAATACAAGCCAATAAACATTATTTCTAAATGGAAATCACACAACATATATGGCCCCTTACTCAGGGTACTATATTAGTGAATAGGTAAGAATAGGTTACAGTATACATACTGATAATTTGTAAAGAGAGGTTTTTCTAGCATACTAGGTAATTTTTGCAATTAAAAAAATTTCCCTTGAAATACATTTAATGCTATTAATATTGTCTTAGCTAAAAGAGTGTGGTAATTGAGTGTATATCAACCCCAACATTCACCCCAAGTCTTCAGAGAAAAGATGGTCCATAAGCTCAGTATAAAAGTTAGGCAGGACCTGGATAACCAGAGAGGAGGAGGGGGGAGCCCTCCATCTGAGCAAGAGATGGCCAAAGAGTGTGTGTGTGTGTGTGTGTGTGTGTGTGTGTGTGTGTGTGTTGGGGTGTGGGTTTAAACTTTTTACAAAACAAACTGAGATGATACATAAAGAAATAAAGAAGAAAAATGATGATGTGGATATTTTCTAGGGATAATATCACCTGTTTTTGCTCTATTTTCCTTTTCTTCCAAAGAGATTTTTTTCCCACCCATTTCTTTCCTTTGGGAAAAAGGGCCTGTCCAGTTTTTCTTGACCCCAAACCTAAACATATAGGTCCACCCTGTGCCAGAGCACTAGATCAGAAGTATGACTTACTGAGTAAGGAGATGTAGGGTTTCATCTAAAACCTGAAGACAGATTTTGGTGAAGCCACAGAGAGACTATGCAGTGTTGTGTAAAGGATTGCAGACCCAGACAGCAGAGCGTATCACAGCTATTCTTAAGTCTATTTGGTTTTGTTTTATTTTTTAAAGTGTTTTTTTTAAAGGAATCTCTACACCTAACATGGGGCTTGAACTCATGACCCTGAGATCAAGAGTCACACGCTCTACCAACTGAGCCTATTTGTAACTCTCACTGTATCACAAGGGTAGGCTCCAAAGTTCATAATTCTGTCATCCTGTCAAAAAAGACATAGGCCAAGGGGAAGGAGACCCCAAAGAGGGGCAGTTTGTGAAGAAACTATAACTACTTGTAATTTGATTTCAAATTCTCTTTCCTTCCCTATTGGCCTTATCTGTACATTGTTATAAAACAGGTAAGC
This sequence comes from Ursus maritimus, assembly GCF_017311325.1. Classification (NCBI taxonomy): domain Eukaryota; kingdom Metazoa; phylum Chordata; class Mammalia; order Carnivora; family Ursidae; genus Ursus; species Ursus maritimus. The sequence continues at coordinate 94,009,787 of NW_024424452.1, forward strand.
TGAACATTTTATGAGGCTTAGTGTTAGAATAGCAGGATATATTTATGATACTATGTCATCATCCCAAGAAGCATTTATTAAGTGACTAATAGTTGCATTGGCACATGGACAATTAATCTAACATGGTTGTTTCAGGAGCTGGAAGATTTGTAGGTATCAGCAGTATTTTCTTGGGCTCATCCTTTGCTTTACATACGTGTAATTTCGAGAATTCTTTTCATCTTAGTGTATAAATATTCTTTTTGCTTTTTTGCATTTTTAAAGGATTAAAGCCTTTTCAAAGAAGAGTTTTGGTAGCTGACAAAGGCAAGAATATAATCTAAATAAGTAAAAACTTAAGCTATGTAAAAATTATAGAGATTTAAGTGTGATCCTAATTATATTTATTAAATACTGTTCAATTTAAGTAGTACACTGTGTCTTTACTATCTGTAAATCAATACTGGGTTTAAGTGAAATGTGTGTACTTTTCATAAACATGTTTGATTTTCATAGGTCAAACATTTTATAAATCGAGACCTAGGATAAGTAAGTCAGTGTCATGAAGACATAAAGCTCTAATTAAGAGGAAAATATAAGGGAAATACAGCATGTGGTTATCATTCTTTCCATCTGTAGGCATTAGCCTTGATTTGATTTAGAGCTATTTCATATAATCTTCATGTACACAATGCTAATAGCATAAACAGACCGTATCAGTAACCTGTCTCAGGAAAGGGGAATAGGAATCATGCCCTGGCCGGGGGATACTGGAAGACAAATTCATCTCTGAACATTTCCTTTTGTATTTCTACCTTCCGAGTGGTATAAAATGTGTAGGCATATCAAAGTTCATAACAAAAATTGCTTATGCCATTAGGAAGACGTATTTATTTTCAACAATGTAAGGGGGAAAGCATACAACTGGGGTGGAGAGAGAGGGAGACAGAGCGAGAGAGACAGAGAGACTTGCTGCAGACATCACCTGAGTGGGAAATTACACACTCTGCACACACACGCACGCTCTGCACACACACGCACAGAAGTCATCTCTGACAATTTAATTGTTTAATGGTAGGACTAACAAGGACTCCTTTCTAAAGTAATGGCATATAAAGGCTTCCTAGTGAAGTTAATATTNGCTGCATTTGATGGGTGTTTCCCATTTGTGCAGTTCTGCCCTAACAGACTCCTGGTGTTGGATGAGGGGAGGCAGGAGGGGCGGTGGTGTCTGTGTTCAATAGCAGAATCTGGTGAGTGCCTTAGCCTGTGACCTTAGCCATTAAAGCAATAAATCCGAGGCCACGACTGGCACCAGAGCAATTGCTCACATTGGTTGTAATGTCTTGGCTTGCAGTCCTAGGATCTGGTCTTCTTGGACTGATGGCTGGGTGTTTTGAGCACAGAGCCCTTGCTTGTACAGTTGTCTGTTTTCTCTTAGATCACTAGTACCAGGGTTTGGCAGTCATTCGTGCTGAGGTTTTAGGACTTCAGTTTGACCAGTCTTCTAGATAATGAAATGAATGATGTCTCAGATGCTAGGATTTGAATTCTCATCCGGAGCCACAGGCTCTTCTCCTATTTCCTTATGGTTCAGCCTCTGCTCATTTCTGTGCTTTAATTGGATCCCTGGGTGGCCTGCCTGTTACAGCCACGTACGTAACAATGGATGCTCTGTGGAAGAATAGCTGTGTCTCAAGAAATAGAAAGTTCCCCAAGCAGACCCTCATTTGGTAGTTTCCATTCTTAAATCAATACATTTTGCATTCATTACTCTGGTTAACTTGGCTTTGAAAAAAAAGGTTTTGTTGCCTGTATCAGAGAAACCCAGTGGTGGTGGTGGAGATAGAGTCTGACCACAACAGAGAAGGCGGGCTTACTCTGGAGCGTGGTTTCCGGTTGGTTGTGGAACAGCTCCCATGCTGTCTGCTCCTCTCGCCGGAGCGCTGTCTGTGTCTTTCAGTCTAGGAAAAGGCTTAGTAGGCAGAATTGAAAATGACAGACTATTTTTAACACAGGCTTTATATCCCACAGTTCTGGTTCTTACTTCTATTATCATTACTTATTCATAGACTTTTATTCCCAAATATCATTACCCTTTACAGCAATAGGATCAGCAAAGCAACCACTTAAAACAAAACAAATGCAGGAATCCACGTCCCACTCACAGAAACATTTTTTCCCTTCTTGCCAGTTCTCTGTCTCTCTCTGACTACCTGGGGGAAAAGGAGTACTTATCAGTCACTGAGAAGCTCTGCTGCTTCAAGAATACCAGTGGAACAGAGGGGCTTGGCCGTAGGTAATGATATGAAGGCACCGACAGTCGAAGGAAACAGGAAGGAGGTAATGAAATCTGAAAAAAACAAGGGAAGGAATAAAGGAGGGGAGGAAGGTGGGAAGTGGAAAGAAAACTAAGAATACACAGTGTGTGTTGCTTAAATTCAGTCTCAGCAGAAGCAAACACCCATCTAAAACAGATCTTATTTAATTAGAGTGACTCTGAAGCAAGATTGTGTAATTATTCCCTATCTAGCAACAACAGCCACATGTCCTGAGGGCCTACTATATGCCAGATGCTTTCTAAAGGTTATTTGATTTACACAACATTTAATAGTGGGCATGACTATCTCCATTTTACAGTTAAGGGGACTGAGGCTTAGAAAGGCTAAGTGGCTTGTCTAAAGTGTATGCTTCAATTGGGGAGACCTGGAACAGCAACTTAGATCGTTTGAATTCAAACCCTATGCTCATAACCACTATAATTTTTTCAGGCTGACTTCCACTGTGTCACACGCCTTGCATTTTATTTGGTCATTTGTCTCTCCACTCACATATATATTTATTTACTTATTTATGTATATACCACATTGTTCCAGAAATGATTTAAGATGGTGTAAATGCCTTGGAGCTATGCACATATCTAAGCAGCTGGCACATGGTTAGGACAGTCTATGTATTTGTTGATTGAGCCACGGAACGTCAATTGTCAAGAGTTTAGAATACTTTCACTGTGGAGTCCTCTTCCTTTTTTATCTTTAAAAGTAGGCCAGCCAGAAAGCCATCTGTGCAGGAAGGTTTGGTGACAGGAACCAGAGTCTGGACTAACTACCCTCCCCAAACCTTTTCTAGACCTTTGCTTCTCTCTTACCATGCTTTATGGGAATTATTTCTCTTCAGCAATTAATTATAGAAACATGAAAAGTGAATTGGCAGGAGAAAGAAAGGATAACCTTACCTTGGAATAACCTGGCAAACACTACTTCAGTCAGCTGTTCAAGGTCAACATCAACAGTAATAAGTCATGTTGACAATCTGTACTCTTGATCCAGTGTATTGAAAATAGCACTTTACCTCTGTGATCTTCCTCCCCCAAACCCATAACTTCAGTCTAACTGTGAGGAAAACATCAGAAAAATCCCAAGTAAGTGACATTATATAAAATACCACACCCCAGTACTCCTTAAAACTGTCAAGGGAAGACTGAGAAACTGTCACAGTCAAGAGGAGCCTAAGCAGACAGAGTGACTACATGTAATGTGGTGTCCTGAAACACAAAAAGGACAGTAAGTGGAAACTAAGGAAATATTAATAAAGTATGGACTCTAGTTAATTATAATGTATTAGAATTAGTTCATTAATAGTAACAGACGTACTAAAGTATGATAATAATAGGGGAAACTGAGTGCAGGGAATATGAAAACTCTCTGTACTATTTTCTCAAATTTTCTGCAAATCTTAAACTGTTCTAGGGGCGTCTGGGTGGCTCAGTCAGTCAAGCGTCCCACTCTTGATCTCAGCTCAGGTCTTGATCTCAGACTCATGAATTCGGGCCCCGAGTTGGGCTCCATGCTGGGCGCAGAGACTAATAATTAATTAATTAATAAAACGGTCCTAAAAAATAAAGTTCTAAAAAATATTTACACATACACACACACACACACACACACACACACACACGTGAATTGACCAAGACCTTTGAGAGAACCAATGACATGACTAGAAGTAGAATATATGTCCTTGTCTTGAAAACCTATCCTAACGATTGAGATGGATAGCTTTTCCTTGAATTAATGCAATTTTGCTTCCTGTTGATCTCTGGGTTTTTATTACGAGCTTTTGAATATCTGAAGATAGGATGAAGCTGCTGAGGAAGAGTCTACTGAGTTTCTGATGACCTTGAGTAAATAAATGTCATTGCAAAATACACTTATGGAGCCTTACTGGCTCTAGGATGCATATAGTTCAACTCGTGTTCCAGACTTTTCAGTGATGTCATCCTGTATCCAGTTCACTATCAAGCTATTCCAAGGCCTTAGTTTAGTTCTTCAGAACTTAGCAAGAGTTCCCGAATCACTCCAAAAATTGATCAAATAATTATTTCAGTTCAAAACTCTACTGCCACATCCTGTTTGGCTTAATGTTTATTGGAAACTCCCAATGTCTTATATGTAGCCGTACCAGTGACAATATCACCAATAGAAATCACAGATATTTGCATATCACATTACAGTTGCTGTAGATATCACAAAATATCATTTACACTCTTCACTACTTTGAAACTATGGTAGTTATTAGATTTGCTACTGTATCTTGATATTTAATGCATTAATAAAGAAGTACATGTGTTGCTGTAGCAAACATTTAAAAATATTTTGATTCTTGTATTTTAATATAATTGGTTTCCTCTGTAATCCTATGGAGCTTTTAAAATACAATTAAAAACATTTTTTCTGAGAAGGGGTCCAAAAGCTTCCGCAGATTCCCAAAGAGGCTCATGACATAAAAAAGATTAAGAATCTTTGATGTAAGTAGAAAGAACACTGAACCGGGACTCATGAATCCTGTATTGTGTAATTTCCATAGAATACCTTGACCTCTAGCTTCCTCATTTTTCTCACCATTGTGCACCTTTAAGAAGAAGGAAAAAAAAAAAGTCCAGGCAGATCAAATCAGATAACACATAGGGGAATGCCTGTAAATTGCAAAACCATATAACTGTAAGGAATCGCTGTTATTGTTATGTTTGGCCATTAGATAAAAATGACTTTTTACCAAGGTTTTAAATGTAGTTAATTGCTAGGAATATTCCTCACTCAATGATTTAGACCATGCTTACATGAGCAAAATGAAATGGAAAATTAAATCAATTCTCCGGATGATAATTCATGCTAATAGGTTCCTACATTTGCTTGCAACATCCAGATAATCAAAGAAAATGCATTTTAACTTGAATTAGCAGCATAGCTCTATCGCAATTCTCAACTTTACTTTGAATGTATAGATTCAAATGCCAAAATTGAAGTTCTTAATACTAAGAGGAATAGAATTACTTTCAGACCCCTGTTCTAGTGACATTACTCCGAATGTCCACACTGAGATAACTCATGTGTTCTAGAGACATTGGTGGCTGTTTGTGCATCAGGACACATGCGTATCATTGACTAGAGATTTCTTCTGTACTAGGTAAACATTTTCAATTCCATTTGTATCTACAGACCCTAAACCACGTGGACTTCTGTATAATACATAAGTCTTAGGACAGTGTTGTCTAGTTAGACCCTCAGCAGTTTGCAAGTGGGGAACATTTTCAATGAAAAGGCAGGCTTACCCTTGCTTTATGGTGTCTAGGTCCTAAGCAATCTATACATAACTAAGTGCAGTCATGCTTTAAGGAAACTTACAAACCAAACTGTAAACTGAAAGGACTTGAATTAGTTAGAAGATCAAACAAGGAATTCAATGGGAAAATCTTAGTGAGTCTGTTTCTTTCCATGCTCTAATATAAAAGTAAGTTCCTTCATTCAGTCTAAAGAAATCAGTAATTGCATTTTCTTTCTCTGCTATCTCTTCCCACAACTTTTCATACCAATACAAATGTATGGGTTTAATTTGATTGATGATGCAATTATGTTAAGAAGACCTACTATAACTATATTGACTTGCTGGAAAATACTTTCAACAAAAAGATAATCGTCTGGGCAATAGCCCATTACTTGGTAGAGAAAGCACATTGCACACTATGATAGCTTGTCAGGGCTGCCATAACTAAGTTCTACCAACTGGGGGGCTTCAACAACAGAATTTAATTTTCTTGCAGTTCTGGAGCCCAGAAGTCTGAGATCAAGGTGTTGACACGGTTGGTTCCTTCTGGGGGCCGAGGGAGAGCATCTGCTCCATACCAAGCCCTTAGCTTCGGGTGGTTGGCTAGTGATCATTAGCATTTCTTGGCTTGTTGAAACATCACCTGGATCTCTGCCTTCATTTTCACAAAACATTCTGCCTGTGTGGGTGTGTCTATGTCCATATTTCCTCTTTTTATAAGGACATTAGTTATACTGGATTACAGCCCACCCTAATGATTTCATCTTAACTAATTCTATCTGTAACAACCCTATTTCCAATTAGGTCACATTCTGAGATAGTGGGGTTAGTGATTTCACATATGAATTGGGGGAGGGACACGATTCAACTCATAACACACACACTAAGTGTTCGATATACAGTTGGTACCCTGAATGGGAAGGTAATATACTTGCAAAGAGCTAGAGGGGCATCTCTTCTTGAGGAGACACGTGGGCAAAGCTCTAATGCCAGTGTAACCATGTATGTAACTCAGCGGCTAAATTAATACAGACCCCCACCCATCCTTAAAGTAACTTCTGGCAGCAGTTTTTAATTTTTACTCTGAAGTCTCTCTAATGGTCTCCTGGGGTTTTATCTAAAAAAAGAAGCTTTACGTGAGTTACCCTGGGCTAAACGACTTTCTACTGTCAGATGGGTCATGCTTATACTATAGTTCCTCACTCGCTCAGGAACATGTTGGTTTTGTTTATCACACAGTTTGAGGAGGACATCGCTAGTGCCTAAGGACTTAATGCTTCTGAGAGTATATCCAAAGCAGGGAAATCGACATTGAGACCAGCCTTTAATTGAAATAAATTGAAGGAATGTGTTTAGACCCAGACTGAGGTTCCAAATCAACCTTAAGAAAGAACTTTCCCTTTACTAACTTATTGTCCTGAAATCAAGACCTGAGCTGAGATCAAGAGTCAGATGCTTAACCGACTGAGCCACCTGGGTGCCCCTTTCTTCACGTTTTATTGAAGATACCAATATACATGGTTTAAAATGCCACAGTTCTGTAAGACTCATAACTAGAACCAATGATTTCCATTCCCCTTCTACCCATCTCCAATTATGACTATCTAGAAACAACCACTAGTGACACTTCTAGGTCTTTCTTTTGGTACTTACCTTCATGTTTCTAAATAACATTTTTTAATGCTCCTTCCTCATATTTTTCATTTTAGTTATATCTATTCTTGCCTTCCTACCATGTAAGGTGAGGCTTCGGTTCTCTTATAGCTCTCCCTATTCTTCCCTCTTCTCACCTCATCTTCTTAATATATCATGATTTTTGGCTAGTTGAATATTCATTCAGATTCTTAAGTATGTAAGTACTTTGCACAACTTGCCATGTAGCGAACTATAATTGCATTTCCTTTTTGTAAAGCTTTTTTTCCCCCGTCTTGGATTAATAATTGCTTGTTATTCTTTCTTCTTACTTCTCTATGTATCTAATGCACTTTCAGTATTTCTTCCTTCTCCTCCTTTCAGTATTTCTTCCTTCTCCTCCTCACTCCTCCCGCCCCCACCTCCCACCTAAGCTCTCTCACACACACTTTCTCTCTCCAGGCTTCCTTCCTGGAGCCCTCCATTTTTCTGATCCAATCAGAGACCCTGATTGCTCCCTAGGGCTGCTGCCTCCAGCTGTCATCCTGGGTCTCCCATTATCATCTTGGGGTTCCCTATGCCTCATTCCTGTGATCAATCCCTTATCCCTTGTTTCTTAGATCCTATATGTTCTTCTTTCAAACTTCCTTTTGGTGGATTACATTTTTAAGTAGCTTCCCAAGAAAGGGCACATAGAAGGGACATTTTCTGAGACATTGTGTGCCAGTTATCAGTTATGGCCTGTCAGCCCAATTGTCCCTCTTTGAGGGTCCTGGAGCTGGACGCTGTAAACACTTCTTCTTTGCCAGCTGGGGCTAGGTTAGTTTTTGTCAATAGAGGGTTCTGGAAAGACACTGCAAGGCATGGCAGAGAAAAGGGTTTCTCTTCCTAGCTCCCACGGGTAGCTGCTAGCAAGTGTGCAGGGAACACAGGGAACCTTGCCCTCCAGCAAGTTTCTCCTCCCACCCCCAGCACGTGCCTCCAGTTCTCCCGCCTAACTTCTATTAGGCCAGCTCCCACTCTCTCCCGTGGGTAGCCTCCTACATACTGGTTTCAGTGTGATGCACCCCAGTGGGCAGTTTCCCACGGACCAGCTTTGGCCCTCGGTACTCCAGTGAACTTCTCCACCATCCCATGGGCTTCAGCGGTGCCCTCTATGAAGAGGTCTGGATGGTAGCCTTCAGGAGAGGAGGCTCTTCCAAGTTTATTCCTCCCTTGTATTGGGGTTCTCTGCCTCAGAAGCAACTGCTCACTACACTTGGTATTCCTCTATGTTTTAGGGTTCTCATTTACCACATTAATCATCTGCTAATTAATAATTTGTCATATTAAATTTTCCCTGCGTCTGACGGATACACTCCACACATCCGAAAATGTGTTTATCCTCTTATTTGATTGAACTTAGGTAGGCAGAGCATTTGGGGTTGAAAATAATAATTTCCTTCAGAATTTTTGATGCTGTTGTATTTCTTTCTAGTTTCCATTGTTATTACTGAGAAGTTTGATGCTGTGCTGGTTCCCGTTCTGTTGCATATGACATTTAAAACAATTTTTGGAAGCTTTCAGGGTCTTTTTTTATTACCAGGTTTCTGAAATTTCATGTGTCTCGGAATGGGTAAAGTGTTGGGAATACTCTGGCAACTCACGTCATTGAGTTCTAGGATATTTTCTTGGCTTTATTTCTATAATAGCACCCTCCTCTTGATTTTCTCTACTTATTCTTTCTGGAACTCCTATTGCATGGATATTGGACATTCTACACTGGTCTTCTGGTTTTCTAAAATTTCTCTCCCATTTTCCATCTCTTTTTTTGTTTTTCTGGAAGATTAAGTCAATTCTATCTCACAGTCTTTCTCTGCTATTGTGTATTTAATTTAAGAGTGAGGCACTAAGAAACTGTATGGAAGCCTTGGTGGGAGTGGTGGGGTGGGGGTGGTGCTTCTGGAATGGTAGTCTTCATTACAGGGCGGCAGAGCTGGACCGTGTCCTAAGTGCCCCCAGCAGTCAGCTTCTGTGAGGCTCTTGGGTTGGTCAATTTTCCCAGAGAAGAATCTTTCAGTCTTCTGTTCAGGGGTATCAACCCAGATTCCAGGATTCTAGGGAGCCAAATTAAAGAAGAGCAATGAAATTCTCACCTTTTGTATGTAGACTTTGATTATCAGGCATATCCCTGTCCTTGGCTTCCTGATGTGCTATGTCCTGAGCCATCTGATGGAGCTTCCTCCCAGAGCAAACCAATCTTCCACTGGGATGGGAAACGGTAGTTACTAGGTGGGGTGGAGGAGGGGATCTAAGAGCCCTAACTGCTTCCTATACAGACTTTCCCTACCCTTCCATTTTAAGCCCCACCTGACCAGCTCTTTGAAGCATATAATACCTGTAATTTCTAGACCATACTGGGGTTCTATACAGTCAATGGTCTTGCTTCTCAGTTATCTTATTTTGCTTTGTGCTGGTTTAAATTTTCAGCTTCTTTTAGCTAATAAGTAATTTACACTCATCTATTTGCTTTCTAAATTCTAACAGTTTACACTGACCTCTCCTTTCCCCTGCTTGCATTTATGGATTTGGGTCTTTCAGGAACTCTATGTGAGGCCCTGGAAGGAAGCAGAGGTAAACATATGTGCTCACTGTGTTGTGTTTGATCAGAAATCTCTTTTGCTTCTTACAGTTTCATGCTAAGAGATATGGGACAAGAAACCATTCCTCACGTTAGGCTTGTGGAGTTGAACTAGATGTAAGCGTTACATTTTCCAAAAGGAAAGCTTACTATTGGGGGAACAGAAGATTTGAATCAAAATATGAATATAGAATATATACGAATGAATATAGAATATAGACATTTGAGACCTCAAGCATCAACACTTATGGCAAATTAGAAATTCACTGAATTAATAGATGAAAAATACAATCAAATGGCTAAAATTAAAAAGAATTTATATATTTCACAATACCATGCTTCTTGATATGGATGGACAAACTAATCTCTCCCAAATCTCAGAACATAATAGTTGGAAACAGAAAGTTACACCCTTGATATATCTAAATAAGTCTGCAATCTAAATTGCTTATAAAAGAGGAAATTGGCTCATTAATTTCTTTCTCAATATTTCCCATGTTTAGAGATTTCTATTTATTGTCATGTCTTTCAGATTTCAGAGAAAGAGAAGGGGGTCAGAGATGAGCAGAGGGGAACAGGTCACACACGGTAGCAGCAGGTGTCCACTTGGACCCTCAGAGTCACTCACCAGTAAATGTAGAGTCATGAGCAACACGTGAAAACAGTGTATGAAAAAGTCTGCTTCTCTTCATTCTCACCAATAGTCCCAAATAATTTTAAATCCCTTCATTCTTTTTACTTAAAATGGCTTTTTCTTTGTGCATTTGTAACAGATTTAACAATTCTGAAAAATTTAAACCAACATACTTTTAAATTCCTCTTAAAAATGTGAAGCTTACCGAGTGATGTCTTTATTCTCTGAGCCAATATTTTGTTGCTTTAGAGAGAGCAGATACCAGCTAGAAAAACTTTATTGCTTGGGGCGCCTGGGTGGCACAGCGCTTAAGCGTCTGCCTTCAACTCAGGGTGTGATCCCGGCGTTATGGGATCGAGCCCCACATCAGGCTCCTCCGCTAGGAGCCTGCTTCTTCCTCTCCCACTCCCCCTGCTTGTGTTCCCTCTCTTGCTGGCTGTCTCTATCTCTGTTGAATGAATAAATAAAATCTTAAAAAAAAAAAAACTTTATTGCTCAGTGCTGACTATTAAGCTTCTGTGTGTTTGTTTGGTTGGTTTTTGCAACTTGAATGAGAGAAAAGTCTTAAAAGCCAGGCTTGGTTGAGAGAGAAGTTGTTAAGACTTCTCTCCATCTATAAAAACCAAAACTTGGAGACCCGAACATAAAGTTTGGCATAAGAGAAGGTGGATTGGGAAATCAAGCGGTGTCTCCTTGCCTGGAGACGAATGAAGGGTGAAGGATGGAGTGGGAGGAGGGAGGAAGATGCAGGAGGTGCAAGACGAGGGTGGAGATAGGACAAATCCCTGAGAGAGGACCCAGCAATCCTACTCCTGGTCACAGAAACCCCAGGGTAACTGCAGATGGGGCAAGGAGACTGAGAATAGCCACGCTTGCACTTTGGGTGACCACGAACAAAGTTCCATCTCTTCCCAATGGAGAGCAGATAAGGAATACCATCAGCAAATTAGTGGCACCTTGCAATTTTGTCTTCTATTCACACTGTTTTTTTTTAAAAATAATAATAGGTAACATTTAAAGTTTTTTAAATAGGCTGTGGACACTCTCCTAAGCACTTTACATGGATTATCTCATTGTGGTTTTTTTCTGCAGTTAGTCCTGTAAGAGGCGCTCTTTCACGGAGGGGCTACGGAGATGTAAAGAAGGTAAATACCTTGCCCACGGTGCTCGTCAGTGAGTGGTAGAGCCAGGACGGGAATCAAGATCTAGCTGTCGAAGCTCGCGATTCCCCCGCAGAACTGCCTCTCTGGTGCGCCCCCCTCCGTCCTCCCCTCACTTAGAAGCTTTCTGCTACCCCCCCCCCCCAACAAAAGAGGGTAAGCGCTGTACCTAACCATCTGTGTTAGTTCAGCGTCTGACGAAGTGCAGTACAGAGAGTCCCGACTTATGCTGGTTTCACTTAGGATTTTTCCACTGCAGGATGGTGTGAAAGCGATTTGAATTCAGTAGAAACCATACTTCGAATTTTGAATTTTGCTCTTTTCCCAGGCTAGTGATATGCTGTGCATTCCTCTCCCATGGTGCTGGGCAGTGGCAGTGAGCCACCGCTCCCAGGCAGCCTCGTGATCCCGAGGGTTAACAACCGACGCACGCACAACCATTCTGTAGTCACACAACCATGCTGTTTTCACTTTCAGTATTGCACTGTTCGGTATTCAGTAAATTACACGAGATAGTGAACACTTTGAGACAACAGAATTTGTGTTTTTTGCCCAGCTGTAGGCTAATATAAGTGTTCTGAGCATGTTGAAGGTAGGCCAGACTGAGCTGTGATGTTCAGTAGGTTAAATGTAGTAGATGCATTTCCCGCTACTGATATTTCTAACTTACGATGGATTTATTGGGATGTAATCTCATTGTAAGTTAAGGAAGATCTGTACTTGAAACTCATTCATCCTAAACCGTGACCCCAACCAGGCACTTAAATATTTTTTTTTAAGATTTTATTTTTATTTATTCCACAGAGATAGAGACAGCCAGCGAGAAAGGGAACACAAGCAGGGGGAGTGGGAGAGGAAGAAGCAGGCTCATAGCAGAGGAGCCTGATGCGGGGCTCGATCCCAGAACGCCGGGATCAGGCCCTGAGCCGAAGGCAGACGCTTAACCGCTGTGCCACCCAGGCGCCCCGGCACTTAAATATTTTTTAACTTCATTAAGATATAATCTACACATTGTAAAATTCACCCATTTTAAGCGTCCAATTCAATTTTCATAAGGTTCCTGGGCTGTGAAGTCATGCCCATAATCCAGTTTTAGAACATTGTTATCACCCCTAAAATTCTCTCGTATCTATCTACAATATACACTTGTCGCACCCTCAACCCCAGACAACCACTCATCTACTTTCTGTCTTTATAGATTTGCCTTTTCGAGATATCTCATGGATATGAAAAATACATGATGTGGTCTTCTGTGTCTAACTTTTTTCTCTTAACATAACATTTTGGCGATGTATCAATTCATTCTTTTTTATTGCTGAGTAGTATTTCATTGTGCGGATATACTCCATTTTGCTTGTCCACTCACTGGTCGGTGGACATTGACTTGGTGTCTACTTTTTGGCTCTTGTGAATAACACTGCTATAAACATTCATGTGCTCGTCTTCATGTGGACGTATCTTTCATTTCTCTTGAGTACTTATCTGGGAGTGGAATTACTGGCTCCTACAGTAAGTCCATGTTTAACTTTTTAAGAAACAGCAACTTGTATTTTATTTGCCTCTCTGAATGTGAATTTAAAGACTTTTTCCTCGATTAAAGGATTTTCAACCATCAGTAAGCAATGGAGAGATTTAGAAAGTTGGAGAGATTGTGGGCTCTCACCGTAGGGAACTCTGATTTCATTTTTTACGGATGTTTGTAGAGTGCCTGAGGCCCTCACTGAAAGTGGGCCATGTGCTGTCCGAGCCACAAGGTTCCTTTCTGTTTTGGATAAGCTGGCATATGATGTTGAGATCAACTCTTGCTTGCTGTGAGGGCTGAAGACTTCTGGAAGGGCTAGCACTCCACAAGACACCCACTAGCAAGTGTTCTCCCTCTAGACACACGGGCAGCCTACAGACCAAACTCAGCCTGCAGGCATGCAATATCGGCCTACACACAGTTTTAAAATTAAAACTTGAATGTTTATAGATTGTTCATGTGTTCCCCATTGTACTCATATTTCTCATTACTCTCTATTGACTAACATAAAAACAACATTGGAGGACTCATGTTACTTGATTGCAAAATTTACTACGAAGTTCTAGTGAGGCTGATTAAGGAAGGCACTTGTTGTGACGAATACCGGGTGACGTATGGAAGTGTTGAATCACTAAATTCTACACCTGAAACTAATACTATGCTATATGTGAACCAAACTGGAATCTAAATAAAATCTTGAAAAATGAAAAAAAAAAAAAGTTTGTAGCAACTAAGACAGTGTGCTGTTTTGTGAAAGAAAGGACATATAGATCAATGGAACTGAACAGAGTCCAAAAACACACCCACTGTTACATGGTCAATTGATATTTGATGAAGGTGGAATGGAACTCAGTGGAGAAAAGACAGTCTTTTCAAGAAATGGTGCTAGAAGAGTTGGACACCCAAATGCAAGAAACCCACAAAACCCAAACCAAACAAAAACTGAATACCTCTGCTCTTCAAAAATACTGTTAAGAGAATGGAAAGAAAGCCAGGGACTAGAAGAAAATATTTACAAAATACATTTCTCCTAGAGGACTGGTGACCACATGATGTATATAAAGAACCAAAATAAATAAATAAATAAAAAACCCAAACAAACAAAACAAAAAACAAAGCAAAAAAGCCCAACCCTCAGTAATAAACAAACAAATAACCTAAAAAGAAAGTGGGCAAAACATTTGAATAGACATCAAGATATCACACTGAAGAAGATATGCAGATGGCAAATAAACACATAAAAATACACTCAACATTATTAGTCCCTAGGGAAACACAAATTAGAATCACAATGCGTTACCACTATGTACCTATTAGAATGGCTAGCATTAACAAACAAAACAAAAACCCCTTTTTCTTTTTTCAGGGAGTGGGAAGGGGCAGAGGGAGAAGGAGAGGGAGAATCTTAAGTAGGCTCCACAGCCAGCACAGAGCCCAAAGTGGGCCCAATTTCGGGACCTGGCAATCACGACCTGAGCCAAAATCAAGAGTCAGTCGCTTAACTGACTGAGCCAGTTAAGCGTCCTCAAAACACCTTTTGATATCTCGTGCTTGCAAGAACGCAAAGCAACTCAACCACATTGGTAGGAATGACAGACCCTTTGAAAAACATTTTGGCAGTTTCTTTTTTTTTTTTTTTTTAAATGATTTTTTATTATATTATGTTAGTCACCATACAGTACATCCCCGGTTTCCGATGTAAGGCTCGATGATTCATTAGTTGTGTATAACACCCAGTGCACCATGCAATACGTGCCCTCCTTACTACCCATCACCGGTCTATCCCATTCCCCCACCCCCCTCCCCTCTGAAGTCCTCAGTTTGTTTCTCATAGTCCATAGTCTCTCATGTTTCATTCCCCCTTCTGATTACCCCCCCTTTCTTTATCCCTTTCTTCCCCTACCGATCATCCTAGTTCTTATGTTCCATAGATGAGAGAAATCATATGATAGTTGTCTTTCTCTGCTTGACTTATTTCACTTAGCATTATCTCCTCCAGTGCTGTCCATGTTGTAGCAAATGTTGAGAACTCGTTCTTTCTGATAGCTGAGTAATATTCCATTGTATATATGGACCACAACTTCTTAATCCAGTCATCTGTTGAAGGGCATCTCGGCTCCTTCCACAATTTAGCTATTGTGGACATTGCTGCTATGAACATTGGGGTGCATATGGCCCTTCTCTTCACTACATCTGTATCTTTGGGGTAAATACCCAGTAGTGCAATGGCTGGATCATAGGGTAGCTCAATTTTTAACTTTTTAAGGGACCTCCACACTGTTTTCCAGAGTGGCTGTACCAACTTGCATTCCCACCAACAATGTAGGAGGGATCCCCTTTCTTATTTTGGCAGTTTCTAATAAAGTTAAACATATACTTACCATAAGTGATCTAGAAATCCCACTCCAAGTTATTTACCCAAAAGAAAGAAAAACTAATATTCGTATACAAGAAATTATAAATGCTTATAGCTATCTTATTTATAATTAATCAAAACTGGGGTGGGGGGGATGTCCATCAACTGGTGAGTGGGTACAAAAACTAGTACGCACACACTATGGAATACTACCCAGCAATAAAAAGGAACAGACTACTGGCAGACGCAACAGCATGGATGAATCTCAAATGTGTTACACTAAACCAAAGAAGTCAGACTCAGAAGGTTAAATCCTGTACAATTCCATTTATACGACAAAGGCAAAACCACAGAAAACAGATTGGTGGCACGTGGGGTTTGAAAGTGGGGGAGAGATTGAGTATAAAGAAAGATGATGGCACTTTTGAGGAGAAGGAGATGCTCTGTCTTGATTGTAGTGGTGCTTATGTGACTGTGTCATAACTCATAGGACTGTTCACTATACACTAAAAATGACAAATTCTATTGTATATATTCTTAAATTATTCTTTAATGAACCTGAAAGAGAAGCCCCTAGGACTACTTTCAATTCTTTTTTTTTTTTTTAAGATTTTATTTATTTATTCGACAGAGATAGAGACAGCCAGCGAGAGAGGGAACACAGGCAGGGGGAGTGGGAGAGGAAGAAGGAGGCTCACAGAGGAAGAGCCTGACGTGGGGCTCGATCCCATAACGCCAGGATCACGCCCTGAGCCGAAGGCAGACGCTTAACCGCTGTGCCACCCAGGCGCCCCTCAATTCTAGCATTTTTAAGATAGTAACCTACCAGTTCCAGGTAACCTTGCAATATGGAGACAGTATCTCTTTTTTCCCACTATTATGAAGTATTCATTATGAGAATAGGTTACCAAACTAAGCTTGTATAGAAGATGTTTGCAATTGCTGAATATTTCCTTAGCATAAATCTCAATAAAGTGTTTCTGGTCATATTTATAGGCATGCTCACATTTTTACCTCCCTAATATAGCTGTGAAGAATATGAAATCTTTCCAGTTTCCACTTCAACGATGAGCATTTTTCATTTAAGTTTTCTGGTGTGCATGCAGCATAAAGTCTGTTGTATCACTTTACACCTTTTGCAAATCATGTTTAATTTTGTTTGCCCAGAACATAACAATGAAATAATAATACACACACACACACACACACACACACATATTCTATTCACACTTCACACTCTTACAGTAACAGAGGAGACTTAATGCACTTCTGTCCTCTGAGGAAGCTTGTGGTAAAACAGGAGAAACATTATGAATAATTAAAAATACGATATTTACTCCAGGAGAAAGATAAATCTTTGAGAAATTCTGTCAGCAGAAAGCTTCACAATCAGGTTCCATATCCTTATAAATAAATTGCTAGTCTTTTCAGGTGTCAAGGGATTTTACAGTCAGATATTAACGAGGTAAAGATGCTCAGCTTGGTCATTAAGGGGGAGGAGAATGAGGACTGAGTTACTTCTTGTTAATTCTTATCATGCTTCAATGTCAGCTAACAAGTGGGTCCTGGATGCTTAGTGCTGGGCCCACGCTAGAGTAATAAAAAGAGGAGGACCTGAGGCTGAAGAATTAATTCTGAGAGATTCCATTTCAAAATATTCAGACCTTAGGAAGTTAGTTTTTCTTCCTCATAGAGATCTGATCTCTTTTATGTGTTTGGCCATTTGGCTTATCATTCTTTTACATATTATTACAGAAAAGTCTCTCTTCTCTACCTAAGGAATTATGGTCAATTGAAGAAAGAAGTAGTCAATCTGGCCAATCAATGGATACAGTAATGGCTGGGGTTCAGGAGACTTGGGATCCAGCTCCACTGTGGTATTAGCTAGCTGTGCAGCCTTGGACAACTGACTTCACCTACCTGGGCTCTCAGCTTTCTCATGTGTATAATGATGCGGTTGAATTTGGAAATCTCTAAAATCAACTATAGTTCTAAAATCATTGCTGATTCTGCATGTGCCATCAATTTTCAAATTATTTGAACATGATGTATAAACCTATGTTAAATATAATCGAGTCCTTGATAATTCACAATGCATTTCAAAACCAAGCATACCTTCAAGTCATCGCTATTCATGCCTAGCAAAGTTCTGATTAAACAGAAGTTTCAGACTAATGGAATCCTCATTAGACTAGCTTTCACAAGTGTCTCACACAAATATAAAATTTTGATTGTAATAAAAAACTTACCCTCATTTTTATAAAACAAAATTTAATTCTGCAATTAACCATGAGAGAAGGGGATGTAAATCCCTTACTCATGGATTGAGGAAGTTCACATATGACAATCTGACAACTGTCAACCAGTTCGGACCCCTTTACTAGTTTGAAATGCAGATTATCAGCTAGTGTTTATAAAAAATTTAGACAAGAGAGAATTTTCTGATGGGCTCTAGATAGGCTCTAGAATGCAATACATTCTATGTAGATTTTCTCTAGTTGAGTTAGAAGCCAACAAATTAATAATAAAAAAGAATACAGTTAACTTCTTTTAATGGGGTTAAGCTAATCGAAATTTGTGATATTTGGATAAGGACCAATTTGAAATTAACATGTCCTTCCTTCATTTTTTCCTTCATTCTAGTCTTCCTTCACCAAACATTTATTGAGTGGTTACTATCCCAGACTCTAATTTCAAGATAACTCAAAAACACAAAAAAACAAAATCCCTTACCTTAAGGAGAGTCTCAATCTATCAGGCATAGCATATAATTTGATAATTACAAAATGATGTGACAATTTATACACAAGCTATGAGGGTTACGGGAGAATTTACTTACCTTGGCACTTTCTCTCTCTCTCTCTCTTACATATATTTATTTGAAGTGACCATATCACACTTGATTTTAGTCAAAAGGCTGAGAAGTGATAACCATTTCATATCAAATTTTAAAGAATAATTTTGAGCCACTGGAGCATTTTTGAAGCAGTAGGGTCACATACAAATAACATCATTCTCATTGTTTTTGAAAGCAGATAGAAGAATCCTTACTTTTTTTGAAAATCCATATGCTTTTGTAGTTGGTATTAGTAGGAGAAATGGAAAGTAATAAAAACAATTAAAGAGAAATGGAAAGTAATAAAACAAATAAAACCTATTTTAGATGAAATGGTCATCTGCTTTTGGTGAAAATAGAGAGACACGGGCATTTTTCATATATTTCTGGCTAGGAGTAAAAATTGGTACCACCTTTCTGGAGGGCGATATAACATGATTTATCAGAAGGTTTAAAAATGTACCTACTGTGATCCAGCAAGTTTATCCTAATAACTGAGGATGAATGGAAAGATTCAGCTATTAGGGCATACACATTTGGGATTGTTACATCTTTTTGTTGAATTGACTCTTTTATCCGTCGGTAATTGTCCTGCTTTATTCCTAAGTATTTGGGGTGGGGTAAGATTCTGCCAGTCAGTGGAGGGATACAAATAAATTCCTGTTATAAAAAATGGAAATCTAGCAAAACATATTTTTTTTGAAAGATTTTATTTATTTATTTGACAGAGATAGAGACAGCCAGCGAGAGAGGGAACACAAGCAGGGGGAGTGGGAGAGGAAGAAGCAGGCTCATAGCAGAGGAGCCTGACGTGGGGCTCGATCCCATAACGCCAGGATCACGCCCTGAGTCGAAGGCAGACGCTTAACCGCTGTGCCACCCAGGCGTCCCAGCAAAACATATTCTTGAACTTACTATTGGAAACGGTGGCTTGGATTCTACTTGAGCCACAGCAGGTTTACGTTAGCACTAACAGAGATTTGTAGAAATAGCTTTCTATTATTAATAGTCTGAGATGCAGGACTTCTCATTAGGCGTAAGACAAACAACAGTAAACTTTGCACATTGTTTATCATCATATGAGGGATTTACTAGCATATAAATTGTTTCTGTAAAATATATATGACTGTGCCATCCCGTTGGGTACATTTTATTGCTTTCCGATGGCTCAGTGCTTTCTCTTGATATTATTTCTGAGCACCCCTTTGAGTTTATATTACAGCATTTAAAAAATCATTGGCCTTAAATAACTAAGCAGAATGCCTAACAGAAAGTAGAGAAACTAAGCTATGTTGCTGTCTTTAGATCAAATTTTCCCTCCCCAATTATCTGGATATTTTGATGAGAATTGAGCTCAAGGCTGTGCTGACACCTTGTGTCTAAATATATTTGAGAGAAGTTTTGCCAAGTTAAAGAAATCTGAACATGAAACAGCCACGTCTGCTTCACCAATCTGATGGTTTGGGTTTCTTCTTAATTATATTCAATCACCTATTCGACTTTCCATTTGCTACCGCACTATGTCCTATTGTTTGGTGTTGCAATATGGAACATGTTTATGTTCCAAGTAACAGAGCCATATTATAAAAGTAGATCTCTTTAAAACAAAGGTGGCTGCAAAGTCTCTGCTATGCCTCCTATTAAGAGATGGAGTCTATTTCACTCCCCTTGAACCTGGGCTGGCCACGGTGACTTACCAGGTAACATTTTTTAGACCTCGAAAGACCACACATTGATTCAAAGCCTGAAGATGCTTGAGAGTAGATTCTGCACCTGAAGTTTTTATGGGTTAGGTCAGGATTTAGCCCCAGGCACTGGCTACTGCAGAAGAAACATCTAAAGTGCTTGCAGAGGAGAACCAAGAAGGGTGATTCTATCAAGTTGAGAGGGACTGATGCAAGAGTTATTCAGTTGGCCCTAGAGATAAATCTAATTCATCTTTGGGGGTCCTCAGAATGCATTCATGAGGATGAGGTTTGAAAAATCTATTTTTAACACTCTTCCCTTTTTTAAGGGTTATTTTTTTTTTAAGATTTTATTTATTTATTTATTTGACACAGAGAGAGGGAGAGGGAGAGAAAGTACAAGCAGGGGGTGTTGCAGAGGGGGAGGGAGAAGTAGGCTCTCCGCTGAGCAGGGATCCTGATGTGGGGCTTGATCCCAAGACCCTGGGATCCTGACCTGGGCCAAAGGCAGATGCTTAACCTACTGAGCCACCCAGGCGCTCCTCCCCAGATGATTCTTAAGCATGTGAACATTTGAGAGCCATTGACACTAGAATTGAAAAGCCTGGGTCTTTTTCCTGTCCCTCCCTCTTCTACTTAACTTCCCAAATGCCTGCCAAGACATTTCACTCTGTTGCTGTCAAAGAGAGACCCATTTAGAAGAGAATCAAAATCAAGGAGAGAATCAGAAATAATTTTATTGGGATCAAAGTGATTGTGTCTGTAGTGGCCGTGAGAAGGCAATGACCACCATCCACTGATGGTTTTCAAGAAATAAAGACAAAAAAATCCTGAATAATATGAATAACCAAATTCATTTTCGCCTGTTAAGGTTTCCTATAGCCAACTGATCATCTGTACAGTGTTAAAGAAGATTTATTATTTAGAAAATGTTCTCAATCCCAAAGTAGGGTGAAATGAAGAATCAATAAAGAGAAGACCATGTGACTGAAAAAATAGGTTAATGGTTAAAGCTAGGAGAGAAAGCTGAGGAGCTGTAGCAATGCTCCTAAAGATGGCTCACACAATGGAAACAGGAGCAGAATCTTCTGTCAGTTTTTCTCTAAAATCATATTTAAACTCTTTTCTGAAACAATAAACCCATGAACATTTCTGTGATTATTTTGCAAGGCTGATGCTCAAAAGATCACGTGCTTCCCTCCTCCTGCAGTTCGGGCAGAGCAACAGTAAGTGGCAGGAGGTGTGTTGTTTTTTTTTTTAATTTAAAATTTTATTATATTATGTTAGTCACCATACAGTACATCCCCAGTTTTTGATGTAAACGTTCATGATTCATTAGTGGCATATAAGAGGTCTTAGGAATAGTTATATGGTCCCAACTGAATGGTTACAGTCTTGTTCTAGGCATGCTTCTCTGACACGAAAATATGAAACTTTCTTTTAAAATATGTCTTAAAGCTGAATTTGGAACTATTACCAACATGACTTAAAATGTTATCCTTACATAGCAAGTACATGCAGAAAAACACTTAGGTAGAAACTGTTAATTTTTCACAAACATGTAACTTATCTTTCATTAATCAACTTTGAGTTGTCACTCTCTTAGTAAGTGATATTATTCTTTCCCAGCTAATAAGACTAGACAATCACAACTGATATTTCCATATGTTCATTTTTTCTTGGCTTTCTCCCTTATATAAATGGCAGAGGGGTGACAAGAATGTATAGTCTCAGAATTGATGGGTTATTTATGGTTAGAAGTGTCCAAGAGAGGAGGCATCTTCCATAGACCTATAGACTATTGTCCATGCAGTTGGGTGTCTCAAATATAGCCGAAAGGTTTATATATGAAATACTTCCTGGGGATTTCCCTAGAAGTCTGTGTCAGTATGTCCTCCTTTGGATACAGAGTTTAGCAAAAGAGATCCACCAACCAACCTTAAAAAGACTCCCTCTTAGAAGAATTAAATATATAATGAGATTATTATATACTCTTGGGTTATAGTCATAGAAAATATACAGCAGTAGATATTTTTCATAGAAATGTGCTAGTGGGAAAGAAAAGCCAAGCATGCTAGTAATTAACAATCCTGAAGTTCTCATAAAGTATTGGCAGATGTTGGGGCACTCGTCTGAAATTAGCAGAAATTCCTCTGCCCCTTGCTAGCAAAATTTAATTCTCTCCTTGAGAGTGAGGATCTAACCTCTGCAACTACTGATAGTCGGCATAGACGTGGCATTCAATTACACATGTAAACAATGTATTTTAAAAGGTTGTGTTAGAATTACATATAGGTCCAAACAGTCTTTCCAATATGATGCCTTTGTTCAAAATATTTTAAAAACTCTTTTGGAATGTGAAAGCCTCCATTGCAGCCTTCAAAACACACCAATTATAGTTCCTTGAAAATGGGCTCGACCTTAGGGACATCCCTAAAGATATCATTTGGTATCTAGAATTGCGCAGAAGATACAAGCTCAGACTGTAGGTTAAAGCTAAGTCCTATCCCTCAACAGTATGGAGCAGGTTTTATTTCCCAGAGATGGCCGCCACCTCCGATCGCATCTGCCGCATTCCATTCTACCTGGATAGACATTTATCACTGTGTCAACCGATAGAGAAGGGGAGGAAATGGCACTCTGTGACTTCCAAGGCTAGGTCATACAAAGGCCACGCACACACGTCTGCCTTGTTCTTTGGGACACTTGCTCTTGGAACCCCGCCACCATGCCGCTTAAAACCAACGCGGAGAGTTCGTGTGCAGCTGAGAGCCCAGTACTAACCACCAGGCGTGTGAATGAGCCTTCAGACGATCCCAGCCCCCACCCATCGAACCACTTCCAGCTGGTGAGTTACCCCAGCCGACACTGTGCGGAGCAGAGATGAGGTGTCTCCGCGAAGCTGTGCCCGAATAGCAAATTCATGAGCAAAATAAATGACTGTTGTTCTTTTAAGCCACTAAGTGTGGGGTGGTTTGTTACTCAACGCTAGAGATCTGGATCAGATTTGGGCCCCTGGGGGGAGAGAGCTGCTGAAACAAAACCTAAAATGTGTGGCACTGGTTTGGGGACTGAGAAGCGGGCAGAACCTGGAAGAGCCTCGAGCAGAGGATTTGCAGGGACTTAAGGACCGCGAGGTTGTTAGCAGGAGCTGGAGAGAAATTGAGGAACGTGTTCCTGGAAGCTGGGTGGGGGTGGGGAGAGAAAGACCCTTATTCTACAGGGGTGAAGAGTTGTGCCTGAAGTCACCTGCGGTAATACGGAAACCGGGAAATGAACCTAATGCATCAATAACCTAGGTAAGGAGATTTGCAGGCCGAGCGCTGGCAGTGCCAGATGACTTCTCACTGGCCACGCATTAGAAAAGAAATAAGAGAAAGACGGTAAATTTATAAGGGAGCTAGGAATTGCTGGGTACAGAAAATGAAACTGTTTCTCATTTTCAGCCTCTCCAGATGGTGAATGATGCTCAAATTAAGAAATAGCTTCTGGGCAAATTAATGGTGCTGCAAAAAAATGTGGTCTAAATACGAAGCCAAGGGCATGACATACTGGCAATCTTTGTTAAGACCTCAGGCATACTGGGAGCCTGGGCGGTTCAGTCAGTTAAACGTCTGTCTCTTGATTTTGGCTCAGGTCATGATCTCAGGGTCTTGAGATCGAGCCCCATATTGGGCTCTGTGCTCCGCGGGGAGTCTGCTTGAGAGGCTCTTCCTCTGCCCCTCACCCTGCTCATATTTTCGCTCTCTCCCAAACAAACAAACAAATAAATAAATAAAATCTTAAAGAAAAAGACCTCAGACATACTAAAGATGGTGTTTTATAAATCTTTTTAAAAAAAATATTTATTTATCAGAGAGAGAGAGAGTGCACAGCAAGGGGAGCAGCAGGCAGAGGGAGAAGCAGGCTTCCCACTGAGCAGGGAGCCCAATGTGGGGCTCGATCCCAGGACCCTGGGATCATGACCTGAGCCGAAGGCAGATGCTTAACCGACTGAGCCACCCATGGGTCCCTATAAATCTTTTCAACCAGATAAAAGCCTTCTCACGGGGGCACCTGGGTGGCACAGCGGTTAAGCGTCTGCCTTCGGCTCAGGGCGTGATCCCGGCGTTATGGGATCGAGCCCCACATCAGGCTCCTCCGCTATGAGCCTGCTTCTTCCTCTCCCACTCCCCCTGCTTGTGTTCCCTCTCTCGCTGGCTGTCTCTATCTCTGTCGAATAAATAAAAAAAATCTTTTAAAAAAAAAAAGCCTTCTCACGATCCTTGGGTGTTGTCTCCAGTAGCCCCACAGAGATTCCTAAATAGAGAAGGGCTTTTCTCAAAGAGATTTGTGGTGTGGCTTTTACCTAATAGAGTGGATTGGAAATCAATACATAAAGAGCCCACAAAGTTTAAAAAAAAAAGACACTATCTGGACTGAAAGGAAGAAAGATGGTACAACATCAAAAGAGGTCATTGGACCCATAAGCTTGGATGGGCAGCAAGTAGTCTGATAAGACCCCTCAGCTGCAAGCCTGGGCTACATCTAAAGGAAAGGAAGGAACCTAAATGAAACGTTCTGACCGATGGCCAAGAGGAAGCAAGGGATGCTCCGTGAGTGCTGAGGCCAGCGCATACAAATGCCACACCTCTGCCTTGCTCTCTCGTGAAGCTTGTTTGGGAGCCCAGCTGCTGGGCTGTACGGAAGCCTAGGTCTCAGCTGACAGTCAGCCCCAACCCCCAGGGACGGGGATGAGCCTTCAGATGATTCTGGCCTCTAGCCATCAAGTGACCTCCAGCCTCTGAGTCACCCCACTTGATGCCATGTAGAACAGGAAGCAGCTGTTCCGTCTACACCATCCACAAAATGCAGATTCATGAGCGAATTCACGCAGTTTTCGAAGGCACTTAGCTTCTAGTGCGTTGTTATGCAGCAGTAGGAAACAGGAACGAGGAGAATGGATACACAAATTGTGGTATATCCATACTATGGCATATTATCCAGCGTAAAAAGGAATAAGCACTGAGACATGCGACAACACAGATGAATCTCAAAGATCTTACGCTGAGCAAAAGGAGCTGGACATGCAGAGTATGTACTGTAGGATTCCATTTATTTGAAATTCTAGAAAAGGCAAAATTAATGTAAGACGAATACAAAGTTGTTGCCTTGGGATGCAACTAAGAAGGGATACAGGACAACAGTCTTGGTAGGTGGAAATGGTCCATGTTGGGATAGAGGTGTGGGTTATAAGGGTGCATTCATTGGTCACAATCATACAGCTAGCGTTTGTGTATTCAACGTACGTAAAACCTTAAAAACTAAAAAATAGGGGCACCTGGGTGGCTCAGTCAGTTAAGTGTCTGCCTTCGGCTCAGGTCATGATCTCAGGGTCCTGGGATCGAGCCCCACATTGGGCTCCCAGCTCAGGGGAAAGCCTGCTTCTCCTTCTCCCTCTGCCTGCCACTCCCCCTGCTGCGTGCTCCTCTCTGTCAAATAAATAAATAAAAATCTTTAAAAACATATTTTTAAAAAACTAGAAAATAATTAATAAAAATTAAGTGGGAGTGGGGAATATGTGAAGATATAGAAGATGTAAGAATGACAAAATATTGTTAACAATTAAATCTGGGTGAGCCGTACATAGAATTTTATTTTTCTATTCTGTTCACTTTGTGTATGTTTTGAATTTGCTGCCCGTGTTCAGTTGGTTACCTCTACATCCCAATTCCCTAGAAAATGTGTACTTCCTTTTCTAGATTGTATTCACACATTAGATCCTTGTGAATCCTTTCTTTTTTTTTTTTTTTAAGATTTTTAAAATTTATTCATGAGAGAGAAGCAGAGGCAGAGGGAGAAGCAGACTCCCCGCTGAGCAGGGTGTCCGATGCAGGACTCAATCCCCCCTCAATCATGACCTGAGCCGAAGGCAGACACTTAACCAACTGAGCCACCCAGGCGTCCTGTTGAATCCTTTCTGATGTGCCCTCATCTCAAAGAAGAACCAACCACCATAGCACTTGTGAGTCCTTGGCACCGTTTGCCCACTTCTATCACTGCATCTTTAACAACTATTTGCCTTGTTTTGTTTTCAGGTCTGTTTCCTTCTATCAGACCACGTGCTTCATTTGGGAAAGAACCACGTATTATTCATATGCATATATGTATATGTTTACTTATTTTAAAGATTTTACTTATTCATAGGAGAGCACACATGAGCACGTGGGGGGAGGGGCAGCAGAAGAAAAGAATCTCAAGCAGACTCTGCACTGAGCATGGAGCCCCGCATGGGGCTCGATCCCAGGACTCTGAGATCACGACCTGAGCTGAAATCAAGAATTGGACGCTTAACCGACTGAGCCACCCTGACGCCCCTTAATTTATATTTATATCCCTGAAATGAATACAGTCTTAAACTCATGGTAGGTGTTTAATAATTATTTGTGGCGGTGCCTGGGAGGCACAGTCGGTTAAGCCTCTGACTCTTGGTTTCGGCTCAGATCATGACAGCTGGCCTGCGTGGGGCTCCGCGACAGGCTCTGTGGTCAGTCTGGAGTCTGCTCGAGATTCTCTCTCCCTTTCCCTGCCCCTCCTGCTTGTGTTTTCTCTCTCTCTAGAATAAACAAATAAATTTTTAAAAAAATAATTATTTGTTAAATGAATCAAAAGCCCAAGTAAAAATAGTTGAGATATTTTACTTGTATCAAATAATAAGAAAACTGGGGCACCTGGGTGGCTCAGTGGGCTAAGTGTCTGCCTTCGGCTCAGGTCATGAGGGAGCCTGCTTCTCCCTCTCCTCCCTACTTGTGGTCTCTCTTGCTATCTCTGTCGGTCAAATCTCTCACTCAAATAAATAAATAAAATCTCAAAAAAAAAAAGAAAACACTGAAATCACAAAATCTACAGCATAGATTCAGACTATAAATGGTTAAAGCCCTCTGTAAAGTACGAAGATTTCCACAAAGAAGACACACGCACACACATATACACTCTCATACTCACACATCTAGTCTGAAATTCTAGCATTTGTAAAGCTGGTGTCCATAATTAAGAAATATTCTTACATAGCTCTACTGAAGTTTAACATATTTTTTGTCGCTTTCAAATTCTCTGGCTATCTGCATGCATGCATGGTGTGTACTATACGGGAACTTCCAGTTACCATCGGGGTGAACATGTGCGTTGCACAGTTTGAGAGAAACTATAGCAAAATACTGCCCCGTGGTTAAAAATAATTCTCAAAATTTTTGTTTTGTTTAAACACAACTTTTGCCTAAAAGCTTGCAAATAATTAAAATTGAATCCGCATACTCCCTCTGTAATTCAAAAATAAAAAGATAAGTGGTATCAAATGTAGTCATAAAGTAAGCCCTTAGCATATTCTGACCCTCAACAGATAACTAAGTAGAGGCTCGGACTTCACAGATTAAGTGGATGTGAAGATAGTTCAGAAGGATCTAGAGGACGGAAACGCTGGGAAATAGGATTTCTGGAATGTATGAGTATCATGCAGAATAAAGACTGCTGATCTAGTGTGTCCCTCAAGCACGTGAAGCTGCTATGCTAAAGCCCACAAATTGCCTCTCGTTACCCATAAAGGTGGATGAAGAAATAAAACAAAAAACATTAATTGCCAGATAACCCGAGTCACGTCACTTAAAACCCATAACTGTGCTGAGTAAGTTGTATCTCCAGGTGAGAAAATAAATGCAAGTGATTAACCATCTTTCCAAGGCCTTCTGCTTCCAGCTCTGACATGCAGTGCTTGGACACCGTCACTCATATTCTTAAAAAAAAGAAAAAGCTGGACAAACCGAGAATCAGTTACTTTTCTTGTTTGGAAATTAACCATACTGCTAAATAACACCTGGGTCAAAAAGGTGTCTCAAGAGAAAAGAGATTTCTAAACTAAATGAAAATGAAAAATACAACTTACAAAAATTTGTGGGATACACAATAGCAGTGCTGAAAGGGCAACTTACAGATTTAAGTGTATGTATTAGAAAATAAGGGAGACCTAAAACCAATCAGTTAAGGTTCCACCTTAGCGCACTAGAGAAAGAAAACCAATGTAAACCTAAAGCAAGCAGAAAAGAAGAAATAGTAAAAATTGAACTGAAATCAATGGACTTGAAAATAGGAAATGAATACAGAGAATAAAAAGGCAACAGACAGTCTCAGAAAATCTCAGTAAAACTGACAAACTTCTAGTTAGGCTAGCATAGGAACCAAAGAGGGAGAGAGAGAAAGAAAAAGAAGGAGGGAGGGAGAGAGGGAAAGAGAACAAGAGGGAGAGGGTGAGGAAGGGAGGGAGGAAGAGAGCTGAAGGGAAGGAAGAAGGTAGGGGCGGGGAGATGCAAACTACTGACATTAGAAATGAAAAAAGGCACATCACTACCGTTCCCACACACGAAGCAGATAATAATGGATTATTATTAACAGCTCCATGCCCACAAATTGGATAACTTAGATGAAATGGACAGATTCTTTGAAAGACACAAAGTACCAAAACTCACATACAAAGAAATAGATAATCTAAATAGGCTTTAACCTATTAAAAATTGGAATCAGTAAGTAATATAATTAATAACCTTCAAAAAGAGCAAGTGCCAGGCCCAGGGAGTTTCACAGATAAATTTTACCAAACATTTATGAGACCAGCATTACCCCCATACCAAAACCTGATGAAAATATTACAAAGAAGGAAACTACAAATCAGTATTTCTCACAGCAGATTAAGAATCCTCGGGAAAATATTAGCAAATTGAATATAACAATATGTTACAAGAATTATACACCATGACCAATGAGATGTGTTCCGGGTATGCAAAGCTGGAGCAACATTAGAAAATCAAGCAATGTGGTCTACTATTTCAACAGGCTAAAGAAGAACAACCATAGGATCATTACGGTCATATTGCATCAATTGATGCAGAAAAAGCATTTGACAAAATTCAACACCTATTCATGATAACTAAGAACAAAGGAAAACTGCCTCAACTTGATAAAGAACATCAACAAAAATTACGGCTAACACAATGGTGAAAGACTAGATAGGGTCTCCCTAAGATTAGGACGAGGCAATGATGTTCTCCATCACCATTCCTATTCAGTGTTGTACTGGAAGTTCTAGCTAGTACAAAAGTAAAGGAAATAAACACATTGGGAAGGAAGAAATAAAAGTCTTTGAAGATGATGTAACTGTCTATGTAGAAAATTCCAAAGAATTAACAAGAACAACAAAAAAACTCTCAAAATCAATGAGTACAGCAAGGTCATAGGACACAAGATTAATATACAAGTAAATTGCTTTCCAACAAACCAGTAATGAACAACTGAAATTTGAAATTTAAAGAAGTACTATTACCATTTATAATAGCACTAAGAGAAAAAATTTTAGGTATAAACCTAGCAAAGTAAGTACAGGATCTATATATAGAAAGCCACAAAACTCAGATGAAGAAATCATCTAGAGGTCTAAATAAAGGAACAGATATTTTGTTTCCTGGATTGGAGATTCAATATTATTAAGACATCAATTCTTTCCCAGTTGATCCCAGTCAAAACTGCAAGAAACAAGGGGCACCTGGGTGGCTCAGTCAGTTAAGCACCCGACTCTTGCTTTTGGCTCAGGTTGTGATCTCAGGATTGTGAGATTGAGCCCTGCATCGGGCTCCACACAGAGTGGAGCCTGTGTTAGATTCTCTCTCCCTCTCTCTCCCTCTATCCCTGCCCAGGGTTCGCACACTCTCTCTATCAAAAAATAATAAAATAAAATAAAATAAAATAAAATAAAATAAAATAAAATAAAGGCCCATATATTATAGTCAACTCAACTTTGATGAAGGAGCAAAGGCAATTCTATGGAGAAAGGATAGTCTTTTCGACAAATGGTGGTGGAATAATTGGTCATCCACATGCAAAAAATAAACCTTGACGCAGAACTTATCTTTCCATTTTTCCTCTCAAAATAGATTACAGACATAATATAAAATGCAAAACTATAAAACTTCTAGAAGAAAGAAAGAAAAGAAAATAATCCACCCGCAATGATGGAGGTATGTCAAAAGGACACAAGAATCAAATGAAAGGGCTCCTAATTGCCAAAGCTGGAACAATTTGAACAATGAAATAAATATAGGAGTATATACCCAAAGCATAAAATATCTGTGAAGGGCACCTGTGTGGCTCAGTTGGTTAAGCGGCTGACTCTTGACTTCGGCTCAGGTCAGGAGCTCAGGGTTGCGAGATGGAGCCCGGTGTTGGACTCCACGCTCAGCTGGGGAGTCTGCTCTTCCCTCTCCCTCTGCCCCTCCCCCTGCTCATGCTCTCTCTCTAAAATGAATAAATAAATAAATAAATAAATAAATAAATAAATCTTTTAAAAAATCTGATATCAGATTTTTTAAATCAATAGTCCCTATTAATATTAAATAAATAATTGAACAAATAAATCGGAGAAGAGACAAATCTGTGCAGAATTCCAAATAATATATTCAGATACTCTGCCCTTAAAAAAGTAGAGTAGGGACGCCTGGGTAGCTCAGTTAAGCGTCTGCCAGAGTCCTGGGATCAAGTCTTGCATCAGGCTCCTTGCTCAGCGGGGAGCCTGTTTCTCCCTCTCTCGCTCTCTGACAAATAAATAAATAAAACCTTAAAAACAAAAAAAGAAAGTAGAGCATAACTCCTTAAGTGTGGGCACACAGAGACTTCCTTCCAAAGAGTACAGAATACAAAAGGAAAAAGG
Organism: Ursus maritimus; assembly: GCF_017311325.1. Taxonomy (NCBI): domain Eukaryota; kingdom Metazoa; phylum Chordata; class Mammalia; order Carnivora; family Ursidae; genus Ursus; species Ursus maritimus. The sequence continues at coordinate 94,040,541 of NW_024424452.1, forward strand.
ACTTTATGGTGGAGAAACCTGACAAACACTACCTCAGCCAGGTGATCAAAGGTCAATGTCAACAGTGACAGCTGATGTTGGTAGCATGTACCCTTGATATGACACTTTCTCTCTGAGATCTTCCTCCCTAAAACCCATAACCTCAGTCCAGTCATGAGAGAAACATCAGACAGATCCCAATGGAGGGACCTTCTACAAAATACCACACCAAATACTCACCAAAATACTCCTCAAAACTGTCGAGGTCATCAGAAACAAGGAAAAGTGAGAAACTGTCAGTCAAGAGGAGCCTAAGTGTAACATGATGTCCTGAAATGAAAAAAAGAAAAGTAAAAAGGAAAGTAAAAACTCACAAATCTCAATTAAAAAAAAATTCTCTACCCACCCAACGTAAGGCTGCTGGTGTTATACTTCATATCTAGTTACTTAACATTTTTAAAACACGTGGGTTTAAAGAAAATGGCTTCCCAATTGACCCATTAAACTCCCTCATTTTATGGAGTTAAGTCCAAAAGTCTCTGGACTGGATTCAAGGTTATTTACTTATTTAAAACAATCTGGCTGTCACCTTGCTCCTCACAATGCTCTTTGTGTCCTTGCCTTAATTCTACCGAGTGATTTCCTTGCTGCTTAATTTCCTCCTCCCCTCGCTCTGGATTTTTCTAACATTCTTATTGCTTCACTTCTGTCTCTAGGTTTGATGCCTAGGGTTTAGTTGCTTCTCTGGCTTTCAACCCATCACTTTATCTCTTGGCTCACAATTAAACTTGCTTCTCTTAGTTTGGTCAAGTTGGGGAGACAAGGAGCCTTAGAGCCGCTCCTAAAATAACTTCTTCAGGGAGTGGTGGCAGACTGTGTTCCTTGGACCTACCTCATTCTTTGGTTTTGGTCCCTCCAAAATCAGGTGTTGGACCTTGTCCTTCCTCATACTCTATGGCAGTTTTTTCCTTTTGGCTATAGCGCCGCCATGTTTGTCTCAGAGGCCAGCTTGGAACCATGAACTTACCTACTGGTGGTAAGGTAGGTGTTACAAGCACAAAATAGACCTGAAATCCATAATAGCTCAAGTACACAGTTTGTTTCTTGCCCATGTAACACTTCTGCAGAAGAAACTATTGGCTGGTGGGAAGGTGATGTCTAAGCAGTGATTCCAGGACGTTGGTTCCTTTTGTCTTGTGGCTCCACCGTCCCCTTGGACACTCGTCATATCTGTAACCAGCTAATGGATGGAGAAGGAGACCCTGAAGGAGGCATTTGGCCTAGAAATGAAGTGTATCCCTTCCACTCACGTTCCAGATGGCTAGAACTTGGTCACATAGCTACAAATATCTGCAGCAAAGGCTGGGAAATGTGGTCTAGCGTGTATCCAGGAAGAGAAGAACAGAGACTTTGTTAAATAGCTTACATTCTCCCTAAGGAAGACAACCTCAAGTCCCATCCGGTTATTGCAATGTTTTCCAAGTCCCATTTCTCTGGTGATGCTCTCTCCTTTTTACCATGTTCAGTGACCTGGGAGTTTAAAGACAAGTTACGTGCTCTCCAATCTCCACCAAATATACAATGTAGAGCAGGAAGTGGCTAAGGGGATGAGAAACATAACAATAGCCAGGGATTCATAGTGGGGAAAACCCTTACTTCTCTCTTAGCAGAGAGACGGGGAGTGGAGGGGCAGAGGGAGAGAGAGCGAGAATCCTAAGCAGGCTCCATGCCCAGCACAGAGCGCAACACGGGACTCGATCTCACAACCCTGAGATCACGACCTGAGCCGAAATGGAGAGTCAGACACTTAACCGACCGAGCCACCCAGGTGCCCCAGCAGAGAGTTTGGATTTACTCTGGATCTGTTCTCTGAGAGAAGCTCCGGTATCCGTTATTCTCTGTGGCCTTCTGCTCAGACCTCCAGGCAGGTGTACCCGGGATGGTTTCATCTGAAGCAGGCGTTGAGAACGGTTTCCTTCCTGGGGGTTATACAACTTTCATAGCTTGCTTCGTGAGCATGCAAGTTTCCCTGAGGTTGCTATGAAATGGGAGGCAACACTTGATTTTTAAAGATTTTATTTACTTTGGAGAGAGAGGGTGACTGGGAGGGAGAGGGAGGGAAAAGTTGAAGTAGACTCCACGCTGAGCTCAGAGCCTGATGCGGGGCTCAATCCCACGACCCCAAGATCATGACCTGAGCCGAAACCAAGAGTCAGCCACTTAACTGACTGCGCCACCCAGGCTCCCCAAGAGGCAATGCTTTCAGTAAATTCTGATCTTTGCCTCAGGGTGAGGCCCTTTGTTTAGCTGTGCAGTCTTGATGGGACTTTTCGGTCTTCATATGTGGGGTTCAGAAGGAGACTTTTCAAGCCCCTAAGGCACTTAACCTCTGGGCTCTCTCCATTCCCTCCAATCTCTGCAGGAAAACCATTTACTCCCTGCCCGAGTTTACGTGAATACTTGTAGGGTTTTTCAGCAGGAAACGTCTCGACTACATTGTTACTGGGGCTCTCTCCATTCATTTCCCCTGAACTCCAAGTTCGTAGTCACACCGACCCCCTTCCAAGTATAACAGGCAACTGTCTTATCAAACGTTTTGCCCCTGCATGATAGGGGAGCCATTCCCCCACTGCGGGCTGCTTGGCTGCTAAGCCAATGTCACATATTGTAAACACTCCTTCTCGCAGAATCCCCCTGGAAGGTCCTAATATTTGTTTTGGTTTTGATTGTTTGTAGTAACAAGTGGACTCTAAAATGTGTAATGGTTCAAATACAATAGAAGCTTTTCTTCTCATTTATGTTAACATTCCAAGGCAAATACATCTGGTTGTCTCTTTCCTGTGAAGTGACTCAGTGACCCCAAATCTTTCCAACTGGTGGCTCTGCCGTGTCCTTGGCTTTCGTTTCCTTCGGTATCCAGCCAGTGGGAAGTGAAAAGAGGCATGGAAAAGGCCCATTTATTTCTTAAAAAGCCTCTTCGAAATTGGTGTACGTCATGTCTGCTCCTATTCCACTGGATAGAACTCAGTCGTATGACCATTCCTGATTTCCAGGGAGGCCAAGAAATGTAGTCAAATGACACAAGAAAGGAAAACATGGATTTTGGTAAAGAGTGGGCCGTTTCTATCACATATTAAAAGGATTGCTTGGAAAGTTTTCCCTTAGATATGTTTTCCTTATGTCAACTTAGTATATGTCTTCGTTTTTTCCCTCTAATTAAGTTTATGAGATTCTTATATAATTTGTCCCCACTTATGTGGCATTTAATTACATAGAAGCATTTAGTGTATTATTTTATTATAATTGATTGACAAGCACTAATTAAACAAAATTCTTCACATATTTACTGAGACCTTTTATTTTTAAATTGAGAATTACTTTATTTTCAAATGGGAAACATCATGGAATATTTTGATAATCTATGGAAAGAAAATGTGACTTAAATATTTTGCACACTGGAGATCAAAAGAATTACAATCAATTTGCAATTAAAACAATCTTGAATATCTATTATATATATATATAGAATATGGTATGATGAAAAACTACCCAAATTCCTCTGCAACAATAAAAACATGATAATTTAATTTAATGATTTTTTAGTTAGAATGCAGATGTGCCTATTTTCTGCTGGAAATTTCACTTTTTATCAATTGCAATCCTGTGAGACAATAAGCCATGATCCAAATCAATATCACTTTTTTTGGAGTAAACGCATAAGCAAGTCTATTATTTTTGCTTCTTTAACCTTAAATGTCTTAAGAGTGGAAATTCAGCCTGTTTTTTGGGGGGGCAGGGATGAATTCAGCAACAAGTACTGGGAAGGGATACAAGTTCCTTAAACTCAGTTGGAGATTAAATTACGAACCCATTTGTTTTAAGCTGAATTGATTCACATTTTGTGTTTCAGTAGAGGCAACTCTACTGAAATTTAATTTTAATTTAAAAAAATTTAAGCCAGAGAATTTGAGCATCGGCGTTCTACTCTTTAAAAAAGTTAACTAAAAAAGGCTTCTGGTTAATTAATGGAACTAAAGATTCAGACAATCAGAGATTAGATAGTATTGTAGTAACTTTAATTTCTGTAAATTCTGTAAAGTTTAAATTCTTTTCAATATGGAAAACAGTACTTGTAAAGTCTGTTTTTATCCATCTTTGTTGCTGGAAACAAAATGGACGAGGGAACAAAATATGAAAAATATATCTAAACTCAAGGTCTCTGGGAAATAATACAATAAATGCCTAATAAAAAAGGATTGGAAATCAACAAACTGCTATTGCCCAAATGCAGAACGATTTTGTTAAACAGAATGAAAACGATATCAGTATGAATTATGACACGCTCGCGGTAAGCAAGGTAACAGCATGTGCCGATTCCAGCTACAGATGCTGAGATCACTTTGAAGCTAGCTTCATTCTTGACTTACTGGTGAACTTTAAAGGAGATGATTTTAAAATGTTTAAATTTGCTGTAGTCTGTTTTCTTTGGAGGTCACATTTGACTTAGAATTAAAGAAAATAAAATGACCCAAACATTGTGATAGCAATATTTTATAGCATGTTGAAATGAGATTCCTTTCAGACTCGACGTTTAATAACATTTACATGTCTCCATCCGATGTTGGCTTATGCAATCGACATTATTTTGGGTAATGATCATATTGACACTTGTCAGTGATAAGAATTTGGGCTGATGTTTGTGTATCCTCATCTGAGAAGACGGATGCTTACCCATGCCAAGTGAATGCTAAAATGTGAAGAGATTTCTTACAGAAAGGTGAAGAAAAGTAACTTTGAACCCACACAAAAATTTATTCTCTGGAAAATCAAACTGCCATTAAAATCTCCTTGGATTAATAATTTTAACAGTTCTTATGTTGTTCACAGAGAGGTCAGCGATTTTTTTTACGTAATACAATTATACAAAAGGAAAAAGGCACCGAGACAATCGGTGTATAGATAGTAGAAAAGTAGATAGGAGAATAAAATGCCACAGATAGCACATTTTCAATTACATGAAAATGATCAGATATATGCTCATTCTATAAAATGGGTCATTTCACACACACATCTGTTTATATTTTTGACCCCAAATGCAAATGAATACGTGACGACAGTACAACACTGTTGATAACCATAAAGACACTTATATATATTAATAAGATCCATTAATGGTGTAGAGTCACTAGAAAATATGTTGGAGACAATTGAAGACCAAGGGAAATGTTAATCAGCAGTGCATTTCTTCAGGTTGTTTAACAGTTTTGCTCACAGAGCATTTAAACTTCATCACACTGTTATATCCATTATTAGAAAAATAAGTAAGAAAGCTCTGTAGAAACTATTAAGGAAGTCTCTTTGCCTCCAAAAAAAAAAAAAAAAAAGAAGAAGAAGAAGAAAGGAAAAAAGAGAAAGAAAAATAGGAAGAAAGGAAAGAAGCAAAGTAAGGGGATATTCAATGTAAGATTCCACTAACTGAATTTTCCATAAAAATTACATTATTTTGAGAAATAAAACACAATGCAAGAATATGGAGTAGTGTTGAACATCATGAGTTTTAGAAAAAGTATAGACCCTAACATTTATCAAGAACCTTAAAGCTCATATAATAATTGGTTCTTTATCAGACTAACTGAACTGAAAAGGAACATTGATAACACTTTCTTATTTCAAAATTCTAATAAAAATCCAGCCAAAGTTTGGCTGTCCTCTCTACGACAGTTTTAAAGATTCCTCAAAATTGTTGCCACTATATTTTCACCACAAAAACAGAAATCATCTAATTAAAATTGTGCAGAAACATTATAAATCAATTCTGTAATGCAAGCTACTACTGAAACTTTCTCTTAAGTAAATTTAAAGTAATATTTATAATTTCAAAATACTGTTAGAAGTATCACCATTATTTTCTAGCTGTGCTTCAAATAATTGTTTAAATATACTTAAATACTACGCGAGCCGATTTATAAGCAGAAGCTACCCTGGTTTCCCCTCGCAAAACAAATATGACATAATCACAGAATGTTGTAAATGTTCTCAGCATTTGTCCAGAAGGACTGCCCCAAACAAAAACAAATGCCATCTGCCCCCTCCCTCCCAACACAAGCCTTCCTATGACTCTATGGTCTTGACTTCAGTTTCCCTTTTTTGAAATTCTGCCCAGATAAGTCAACATTTGTCATTTTTAAAAACATGGCTTTTTAAGGCTTCCTCACAAAATTAAAAAAAAAAAAAAAAAGAATGTACAAGCGAGAGGGAGAAGACAGAAGACCAAAAGGAGGGAATGTAGGATAGGACCCAATGCCCTAAAATCTCACTTCCGAGAAGCTGGCCTCTACTGCCTTATGACTAGAATCACATGTAGGTATCAGGTTACTGTCCTATGCCAGGGGCTCTAAGACACTGTTCCTTCATGCTTTCGGGGTCCCTTCTTCCTACTGGTGCTCATGCAGTACTCCCATCCCCATTAGTGAAGGTTAGGAACAGCAATCACTGCGGAGAACCTACCCCCAGGGTAGAAAAGGTTTGGTTATTTCTGGAAACAGCGCGATGGGAAGGTGGTGAGCGCACTCGGAAACTGACAGATGAAGTGCTGGTGAGAGGTTCCCAACCATCCCCCTGCCGCCAGATGTGACGCAAGGCAAACAATAAATCTCAGAGATATGGGAAAATTCCCACTTTCTCATTAGGCAAAATAGTCACATTTAACATTAACTGCCCTGGATGTTAACTAGCTAGAATTTAAGTACAAATTTGAGGAAAAAAGTATTAACTGCTTAGATTTATGGAAATAAGCATTCCAGTGATATCTGAATATATAAACGAATTTCAGAAAATAATTTTTTCAGTGTATAATGGAGTATTATATTTCATCTATTGGGTATTCATTTTAAAAACAATGTGTCAGGTGAGCGATCACGTGTTAAAGGAATAAACAGAAAGGTAGTAAGCGTGTTCTTTTTAAAGTAGTCTTGAATATTTAAAAGACAAGCTCAAACATCAAATACTAATCAGAATAATAAAGAAAAGGGTGAAGAAGGAAAGTAAACTAATAGGACAACTGAAGATACAGACTGTCAAACTGACATGGAAATAATGTCAAAAATCTTGCAAAACGACTGCCATTGCAGTGACTTTGTTTGCAGTTATTTAGAACTTTTTATGTGCTAAGGGTTGAGATTCTATAATAAAATTATGCCAAACTTTTGTTAGATTAATACTCAAGTTTTCACCTCTGCTCCCGACCCACATTTTAGAGTACTTCCCACCAGCAGAGGTAAGGACGACCATTATCACCAGAGCAACCACTGACGTCCATTGAGTAACGAGTCCCATGCTTTGCTCCCTCTAGTCATGGGGAAAACCCAACTGGTCCTCTCGCTGTCTGGTCCACATAATTAAGAAAAAAAAAAAAGTCAGGGTATCACTTTTCAATAGGTATTATGCAGCTTTGATAAACTCTGGTATTTGGTGTGAATGTGCACGAGTGCAAATGGGCAAAAGGGCAGAGGAAGAAAGAAGGAAGGATTGTAAAGAAACATACCTGTCTAAACAGAGGTCTAAACAGAGTGAGAAAAGAGCAAGACTCGTTTTTGATAATGGGCTAATAATTCCAGTCTATCACACACTTTCACGTTAAACTTGCATTAACCGGATCTCAGGTTACAACCTGGCCAAACACAACGCAACAGCAGCAGTTACAAAACAGCCCAATTCCATACCGGATCCTTGCACATATTCAAATAACCTCATTTTTCGGTGGGTGAATCACAGATCTTTGTTGGGGGGGAAAATAAAAGAAAACCTTTCCAAATGTAAAATCTACTCACGTGAAATATTACACGAGAGAAGAAGGTATGTCTACGTTTTAAATGAGGGATGCGAGAAACTCAGATGAACTGCATACACAGTACTTATTTTTAGTGGAAGAGGAAGGCCTGAGGCTGCTGTCTTAATTGGCTATTTGAAATAAAAGATCCTAAGAAAGAGCAAAAACAAGAAGGATCGGAGAAGGTGCTAGAAACACTGGCTCCAGGTAATGAGGTTACCATTACCAGTTACCAGCAGTTACCAGACTCCAGGAATGAGGTTCATGTGATGAGTGTGAGGACCGGGAAGCCACTGATGACGGTGCTAAAAGGCAACAAAGCTCACTATACGCAGGAATGAAAAATGCCACCATCTGCGGCTGTTACTATAAACTTACCGGCAGGGCAGCCTAATTTCATCGAGAATACTCGGCAAATAGCTCCTCAGACTCTCTTTGCCTTCTGTTTCTCACTGTAAAGACAGCTTACAGGGGACTAGGTGAGCCCAAACCAAAGTCATTGTCAGGAATCATAAAACCAACATAGTAGAATTTATTACACCAAGGAACACTTTGAAAAAGTTATGTCGAATGTGAATGGACAGGAACTCATAATTAAATATCACTTTTAATGTGTTTGTTAAAATAGTTCTCTTTTTAAGGAAGCACAAAAAGGTCAATAGCACTAGTCCCAGTAATAATCTCACTCTTATTTATCACTATTATAAATTGAATCTATGGATGCTGAAACATTGCTCAATATTTGATACCACGGTATCTCACACAGAATTTCCTGGAAAGCTTAGTAAAATGTAGGTTCGCGGGATCCACTCCAGACCAAGTGAAATGAACATCTCTGGCTGGAGGTGAGGCTTTGGAATACAAATTAAGCTCTCAAAGTAATTCTTAAACACCATAGTTTGGGACATACTATAGTGGTTTCAAATTTTGCCCTTGGAGAGAATATATTCCTTGTGTTTGTTCTTTAAGATCCGACTCAAGGGTAACCTTCTCCAGGAAGATTGTTCTGATCCCATGTTGTACTCTACTAAATGCAGAGCATTCTTGGGCTATTTTCCCACCTTAGAATGCAAGCTCCATGACAGCAAAAACACCCCGCCTCTCTAATACACTATCTCTGCATCTGCAGCACTTAGAAGGGCACGTGGCACATAGTAGGTACCCTTATAAATATATATAAGATAAATAAATAAATCCATGCATTATGTAAGATTCATAAAATTGAGACCTATATAACAGTATTACTGATTTCTTCTATAGGAAATTTAGTTCGATTCAGTATTTATTATATGCCTACTATGAGCCAGGGACACAAAAAGATAGTAAGACAAGGCATTTACTACTATTAAGGAAGAAAGAAAGACGTAATAAAATTAGCTATAATGCAGTTAAACCTTAATAAAGGGTATGTAAGAAACGTAAATAGATTACAATGAGAGCACAGAGGAAGACAGGGTCATTTCTCTCACCACTGATATGGGCCAAAGACTGCTAACGGATACAGGATATCTACTTCATAGAAAGGTGATCATATACAATGAAAATATCTTGATTCCCAAAGTAGACAAGGAGCAGAACAAATTGATTAACATATTTTCAGAATATAAGTATTAGGCTAAATTTGTCGAGTAAATTAAGTCTCCAAGTCTCTGGAAATCAAAAGTCATCTACAAAGTATTACACAGAAGTACCATTTGTAACCTGGTGGGGGGATATCTGATCTTTTCTCCTTTGTCTTGTGTTTCTCTTTCCCAAGCTCTGACTCTTCCTTCTCCTTTTCTAGTTCTGCCATTCCATTAAGGTGGGTGGCATTACTGATGGATACTATGTTGTCCTGTTTTTCTTGCAACTGGGAGAGGGATGCAGTTGCTGTGTGTGTAGGACAGGTTTTCGAGTAATTTATACCTGGGTTCTAGTCTCAGTTCTACTATTTACTTACTGGATGACCTTGGGCAAGTCTGCTTAACCCCTATGCTGTAGTTTCTTCATCTATAAAATGTGAAAATAGTACTTACTTCATAGCATTGTTGTGAGAATCAAAAGAAATAATAAATTACTATGCTAGAACTTAATAACTTACAGCAGTTACCATCACCATTATTATACACTTTGGTGGGCATGGATGATGTTTTAAAAGTTAATTAAAAAATGTTTCATTGCGTATTGAACTTTCTGCTCAATATTGAATTTGGTTGGTGCAGATAATGATGGCTACCTCCAGTGCAGGCCATGGGTGGCGAATGGAAAAAGACAAGAAATAAAAACTTCTGGATAACAACTATCACTGTGAAATAATGTAATGACCGTAGATGAGAAAATCTCAATGAATTGGCCATCTAGTCCATGTAGGCAAATGGCAATTTTAGGCCAGTGGATTTGTGTCATTTCTATTCATATCAAGAAAAAATGTGTTGGTGACTACTGCTCTTACTTCATCTGAAATTTACACCTTCAAATAGCTTCTCAGGTCATTTGAAAAGCTGTGATCTCATTTGGTCTCCATCTTCATCCTAATACCCTCAGTTCTACGACCTCTTACCCTATGGATGCTGTCTTACCTTGCAATCATTGATTATGCTTCTGATTCACCTGATCAGTAAATGAAAATAATGATGGGATCAAGAAAATGATCTGACATGCCGCCCTGGGCATCCAGGTGCACTAGGCTGGATGAAAACACCCTACCAGGGCCTGCACTCAAACATGCATATACTAATCAAGGTAGCTTCCCTATTTTCTTACTGGTTTTTCTTTTTTAAGATTGTAGTCCAATTTTTTTATTTATGTCACTAAATACCTTGTGGAGAATTCACTGAATGCATAGTAATAGACAAATAAATGGAGTTCACACAAAATGTGGGCAGTACAGAAGATACAAGAGTACAGAAGAAAGCTCCTGAAAGGTAAGACGATAGTCTACTAAACAAATTCTTTACTGATTTGAAATACACTTTGTTTCCTGGGCAGTAATAAACAACTACATTTTGCAGCTCTTTAGGGAGACAGATAAAGCCTGTAATTCCAGGCTCGGGAGCTCCTGTGAATGCCAGTCAATCACCATATTTGGACTATCTCATTTTATTATAAAACTTAGGGGACTTTAAAAGAACAATAAGAAAGTGGGTTGTCTTTCTCAAGTTTCTGAGACAGTACCGGCTGCCCACCGGTGGGCCCCTATTTGCTGCAAATTGCTGAGCTATAAGATTTTACCTTTACGCTTTCATGCAAATGTTAGCGCACAAAAGAGCAGTAGGACTGTCTCGTACCTTAGATGCAGTAGAGTGAAGTGGGTCTCTCGAGACCTACTTAATCTTTTTCTAAAAGAATAGACAAATTTTGGGGAGTAATTACTCTAAGTTGTGTCAATCCACAAGATAAAAAGATACCTATTTTGTGGTGTGTGGAGAATGGTAGCAAATAGCACCCAAAACCAAATATAATTTCTAGTAAATATATAGAGGAGAAAAAGAATCCATTAACTTGATAAATGGTTCTCTAATTAGTTCTCTGAGAAAGCCAGGGCACCTTCACCTCTACAAGTGTGTGTGTGTGTGTGTGTGTGTGTGTGTGTGTGTATAGGCATGTGTGTGTATACAGATACACAAATGCATAAATTCATAATCTTTGAGGACTTGGCAGCTGGGATGGAGGTAGGGGCCTTCTTGAAAACCTTTAAAATTGTTGATTAATTTTTAAGCCACATTGGATTTGATATCTATATCAGATAACCCCGTAATGATATATCAAAGCACACACCCAGCTCTGGGCAGAGTCTGAAGAAAGCCAGATTTAGCAAATAACAGCTAGTTGGATCTTTTCATCACTGAAGGAGAAAGCACCACACTGGTCTCATAATGTGTTCGAATATTGATTAGGCTTTGTTACAGCTACAAGTAAGACTAACTCCTTCCGTCAGGAAGATCCCAGTTCTTAGCAATGCAGTCAGTTGTTTCAAAGCCAGAAAAGATTCCTGTCGCATGAAATGCTTAAATCCAATTTCTCACTAAGGTCTATAACCCCTCTTTCAAATCTCTTTCCACACTGTTGCTGAAAACACATACGTGAGATATTTCACCATTTGATGCACATTCTAAGTTTATAACTTAACTCATTTATAAAAAACCCTGGAAAAAGCTCATTAGCGTAACAATAAAAGAATGAGTTTTTCTCTTTAATGCAACTCTGTAACATACATTCTTGAACCTCATGTCACCCAGTACAGCATCTGTATTTTATCTTATAATTCGTGTATATGAGTGCATAGAGCTGCCATTTTTTAAACTAAAAAATATTAGGAGTTCACTGTCTTTTTGGATTTCTCTTAAGGCCTTTCAGTAGAGCCGAGCTGAAGTAATAATGTCTATGCACGGTTTTGTTATTGTGGTAATAACAAGTTCTCGCTTACAATAATATATAGTGCTTAGTTGGGACTAGGAACAATGGTATGCTGCTTTTTTAGTAACTGGTAAATAGTATGCTTTTGTCTAGTTTAATTAGAAAGAGAAGAAAGAAAATATTTTTCATATATACAAAACATATTCTATTTAATAAAGTATATGCATAAAATTATATACTGGGTAAGAAGCAAAATTAAAAAGAAAACAGCTTATAATATTCCTGATTAATAAGAGTTCCTAAATATAAAAACAACAAATGAAAATGCCTTGCCGCTTAAAAAAATTAGCACATTATACAACTTTTACATACTTCAGAGGAAATAAAGATCTTGTGACACTGTTCTGAGGAATCTTTACATTTATAAAAATCGAAGGCCTAATTTTGCAAATACAACTTTCAAGCTGTATGAGCAACTGTAACTTACATGAAAGGCACAGGATGACGTCACGTTGAAGAACGTATCTGTAAGTTTCATAAAAGCTAGTCACAGGTCACTAGAAATTTCATAAGGAATCTCAGAACTGTTTTTAACATGATGTTCTGATTCAAACTGAGAACTGGAGAGTCTTTAGATCACAAGTACAAATCGAAGTAAGACTGAAGAAGATTTAGGGAGAGAACAGCTTCTTATTGGAACGCTACCTGCTTTATGCAGTGTTGGTCACTCCATTCTCAGAGCAGATAATTAACCCTTTCTTTAACTTGAACTGTTTTCAATTTTCAACAGCTTATCTACTATATTTTATTTAAGTTTGTAAAAAATGTATTTTCCCATTACTACAATTTTAAAGAGTCAGTTGTTGAAAGAAATTTTAAAGTAAAGTCCTGCTCTATTAGCTTCCTACATTGGAATACAAGAATACAGGAAGTGCTTTCAACAGAAAGTTACGTGGTTCTACAGTACAACCTGTCTAAAAGACTTGCAAGGGACCAGTCCAGGGACTGGGTCTCTTTGGATCAGGCAAAAGCAGAGGCAAATGAAGAAATGAGCTTTTTTTTTTTAAAAAATAAAATATAAAAAAATTCCTTTATGAAAATGAATACTTGCTTGCACTTGAGATTGAGTGCTATTGAGAAGAACTGAGGCACAATGAAACTAAGTGCACAAAGGGGAATAAAACAATGCTCTATGTAATTGAAACCCTTCACCATTAGATATGCCTCATGATAGAGCTGGAGACCTACTTTCCAACACCAGGGATGAGCCAGTCAAAATATGTGTTTCCTGGTTAACATTTAGGGTGATCCTAAAACAGCATTGCAACTAAAAATTCTGATTTAAAAAAATCACTTATAGCTTTGATTTTTTTTTTCATGAAATTACTGACTCTTTTACTAAAGTAAATTTAACTTCAAACCAAAAGCGTGTTCTTAAAGCTCTGGAGGACTGTTAACAATGATGATGCAAGTGTCTCATTTCCCAGACAAGCTCTACCAGAGACACATCTTTTCTTCATTTGTGTCAGTATTAGACGTTCTTTCCGCAGACCTTAAAGCATTCTGGTAGAATGTTGAGGACGATGCTTCAAAGAGCAGCTCTTCTAATGGTGACTAGGTAAAAAACAGTAATGCTGCAATCAGAGATAATGCTGCCTTGGATTGTAATTGCTCGGTTATCCTATTCATCACGACTCTAGTAATGCATGCCATCTACACACTTGCTGTCCTTTCGACTCTTTCATTTCAGTCCAGTGATTGAGCTCCTCTTCTCCAGAGCTGTTCAGACCTAAAGAAATCCAGCCTATCATCTCTTTTCTTTTCATGCTGCGTTTGTTATACACAGACAGTATGAGTGTCACATCAGAAAGTTGAAATAGGGCCACTTGAAAAACAAAAGTTTCCTTGTATACTGGATTAGGCTGCCCTCTGCGGATGGATGTCTTGCATTTGGACATCTCTTGACCCATGGAATTCAGTAGAGTTAATTTAACATATGTATCTACGGAAAAAAATAAAACATACCACAAATATCATTTGAAACAAACTCAAAACACCTTTCTTGTGACACGTGCTGAGAACATTAAGTCTTTACACTTGATAAGGATATGGTGTATACCATGTTTAATGGGAATTCAAGGAATTCCATTTTGATATAAATGCTTATAAAATGTGACAAGTACAGAGAATGCTAGGTAGGCAGCAAATCTTTTGTGGGTCATAATATCTCAACCTCACTATTTCTACGTCATAGAATTTAAAGGTATACCTCATAATCCTTCCTCCACCCTCCCACCCCCAATCCTTGACCTCCCATTACCACCCCTGCCCAACCCCATCCCCATTTAGCTTCACTAAGCAGGACGTCATAGCATTAATAAACACTTAGCAAGCTCAATTAGCCACAACACTGTAAAGCATTCCACTGTGTTTTCATAGAATAAGAATAAACAAACAAATAGAAATGAAGGCAAATGGTAAAGAGGAAAAGAAGACAAGAATGCAAAGATGACATCAAAACAGCTTAGGATGAAATGTCAAAAAAATCTCTGCATGGATGTGGTTTTTAAATATATTTTAAAAACATTTAAAAGGGCCAAAATGAAGCCAAATGCATTAAGGGCTCAAAGTTCAGCAAATCAAGTAAAACTTTTTCCTGGTTTCATGCAAGAGTACATTTAATGTGCTTTTTGGATAGTTAAAATAAATACTACAGGATTCTTTTTTGGCTGAATTTAAATGTGAAATTTAAAGTATGGTATTCTTAACTATTTTCATGAATTACAAAAAAAATTGATGTGATGTTTAGTGTACGAAGTGGAACATAACAGTTCATCGCCTGATTATTTGGGAGATAAACCCTCTCTTCAAACAACTGTGTTTTCAGGTTCTTTGGACTCATGCAAATGATCTTCAGCATGGTGATCCATCATGTGTACTTCACATCAAAATTTCGATTCATTTTAATGAAAATTGCAATATTTCTCATGAAATATCTATTGTATGAATCAAAATGCAACACATGAAAAATAAAACCTTTAATTTAAAAAGTTTTGCTTATTTTATACATACTCTGAATACCATCATCCATAATCAGAGATAAATTCTAAGTTAGTTTTATTTAAAGTACCACAGATAATAAATGTGCATTTTTTTTGGAAACCAACATGGTGGACAGCTTCACTGCTGGCAAGTTTTAGGGTATTTTGTTTTTGCATGAAAAGACAACATCCAATTAGCCTCTACAGGAACTCACCTCGGATTATATAAACCTGTCCACCTATCAAGTGTTTTAGACAACAGAACAGTCCATCTGACAACAGGGGGTGGAAAGCAGTAAAAGAAATAATGACCAGATGTCAATTGTTGGGTGAAAGAGGGTCAAAGGTTAGAATTAAAGAGGAAACACTGTTCACTGGAGTTGGAAGAACACAAAACTTTAGCATTTTAATTCAGGTAGAGGGGTTGAACAAAAGGGTTGTTGGGTAAATTTCATGGAAGGAGAATTTTTAAGGTCATTGTGTAGCCTTAAACAAAAATTACACTGTTTTAAAGGGGAACATCTTTATAATGATATCCTCTTGGTCTAAAGCACATTGAACATAGAATCATGCAAATTATCAGACTATATAAAAGACTGAATAAAAGTCATTATAAGACTACATTATGCTAAGTTTTGAAGTCTGTCCATGCAATATTAAATAGTTCAAATACTTCTATTAGTTTCAATGTAATATAAAACAAATTAAGTTAAACAAAATAAAATAGGACTATCAAAATTTTTGCTCTTGAATGTTCCCATTGTTTCTTTGGATCATTCAGTTGATAACACAGTCGAAGGCCTAGAACTAGGTATTTATGAAAGGTCGCAATCTTACGTAACATATACCGTATAAGACAGACTGATAAAACTGTATTATATTTTCCTTTATAAATACTGCACTTCATACAATTAATTTTAATGTCGATTTATATTTACCTACGAGCTGCCTCCCAGCTAACACCATTAACGACCCTGATATTGAAGATCTAATTCTAAAATAATGGAAATTGCTTTAGCTTACTC
Organism: Ursus maritimus; assembly: GCF_017311325.1. Lineage (NCBI taxonomy): Eukaryota > Metazoa > Chordata > Mammalia > Carnivora > Ursidae > Ursus > Ursus maritimus. Next base: position 94,056,749 of record NW_024424452.1, read on the forward strand.
TTTAACCCGAAAACACCTACTCTAAGTTGTGGATGCTGATTTCTCAGCCTGTTTATCATCCGCCCTGCCTCCACCCCCTTCCCTTCATTTTAGTTCTGGTTTCTCTGTTTTTCTGTTTTTATCAGAGTGGATACAAGCAAGGACAGAAAGGCAAGCATATCATTCCATTCTGTGAGCTTTTAGCATCTCAAGTTAAATATTTGTCAAAAAATTAAACTGTTAGCTAAAGCAGGAACGGCAGACTGAGAGCTGCGGGCTGGATGCAACCCCACAGAATATTTTGTTTATCCGTGACTGTGCTCAGAAGTTTGGAATCTGAATGTCTTGAGGCAGGGTATGCACACTTGCATTTGTCACATGCCTCCCATGCTCCTTATCTTTCACCCACCAAGTTTGTTCATTTAAGTTACTTCCCAGGCCATGTGAGTTTGCATTCTAAGTATGTATCAATAATGAGAACCCAGGTCCCACTTTCCAAAGCTGTTTACTCTAGTAATTGCTTCTTTCCTCCCTCTGAATTCTTCCTTCTGAAAGGAGAAAGGGGACAGTAATAATTCCATCCTTCTTTTATGCACCTTTATCTGATTTGAGTCTCACAGAGCCTGTGACAGACACAACCTTAATTTTACATACGAGCAAACAGACTTAGGGGAGTTAGCTTACTCATGCAAGGGTAGAAAAATACACATAGGTTTGGCCTTCCGGCTTTTAATTCAGGAATAGATACATTCCATGATATCGGTCAGAAGCAAGGTTTCCAATATTACTCAGGGAAAACCAAATATATTTTTGTGCCTTTTCACTTGAAGTAAAAAGACACTGTTGAGGACATTTGGAGGTAAATGAATTAATTTCATTCAAGGGAGGAAAAAGTTTCTCTTTTAATTATTTGAGTCTCGGAGTAAAAGATGGCTTCAGGCAAGCCTGTGAGAAATCTTGAAGCAAATCTAAGGAGGTCATTACTATTCAAGACTTCCTTTCAACTTTTTAGTTTAGGGCACTAACAGCTTTAATTTCAGAGAAAAATAAAGAAGCTGCTATGTTCCCAACTTATTTCTACAGATATCGGCAAACAGTTTTGGAGGTCTACTGAGCGACAATCTCTCTGCACTCCCATAATCTGCCTCCACTCCCACGAGCAGGAAGAGAGATAAGGAGTGAGGAATGAGAGGCATATAGACCAGGGCACAGGTGTGTACCCCATCTTGCCTTCCTCTCCTCGCATCTAGGGGAAATATCCCACTATTCCTTACTCTGTCCTAGGAAAGGCAAAGCCAAGCCATTTAAGAAGACTTTGCTGGCAGTACTGATTTATAATATTAAAGGAGGAAAAATGGAAGAAACCGTTTCTTCTTAAATTATCTTAATGGAGAAAAGAGAAAAAATACAGAATTATTAACATTAGTTCATAGTACCGCATGCAGACAGAAAACACCACATCATTCTTTGGTTGACACCAATGGCCACATGTACTCCTGACCATATCTGTGGAATATTACTAACTTCAAAAAAACCCTGTAGCTTTTTCTAGCCTGGAAGAAAATAGCTATGATAGGGATAATTTATTCGGCAGACACTATGAAAAATTAAAAGTCTTGTCACCTTACAATTAATATTTTGAATTTCAAATTTTTCTACTTCCCAAATGACTGGAAATAGAAAACATGAAACAGATTAGCTGATGATTATACCATTTCATTTTGATCGGTTAAGACTAAATGATAGGATTGAGGCCCCTAACACTGAGAGTCCCGTAAGTGCAAAAAACATAAGCATTAAAAAAATTTTTTTTTTCACTCACTGGGTGGTCTGTTTGCTGCCAAGTTTTTGAAGTGGCTGCCTTTTATCACTTCTGCTGATAGTCTTCCAGTTGTGGCATTATAAAGCAGGCCAATGAGAATTTCTGGAACTGAGCCATGTTCGAGAGACTGACATGAGGATGTACTCTCACTACAGGACATTTCTGACACGCTCATTTGGGAGTCACAGCCCTGTAATCGAGAATGAAATCTTTATAGTATTTTGTAAAAAAAGATATTATTAAGAGATACATCGTTAATGCTGTGTTATTGGAATTAGGTGAATCACAATAAAGCCAAGAGCTACAGGCAAAATTCCCTAAATAGTAAATTAGAAATGTTGTTCTTAGTGTATTTTAGTCCCTGGATCTCTTTTCATTATACAGCAGTCAAAGAATTAATAGGACATGAGAAGGTTTCATAAATCCTTACACATTTATATACAAATCAGAGAGGATAAATATCTTAAACTCATAGGTGTTAATGAACTATTTTTGGAATGTGGAAAATTGTTTAAAGACTTAAGAACCTTTAAAGACTGACACAGACTCAGACTCAATTACAATACGTGTAAATGTCTTCACTGTGTCTTTAATGACAAAGATTGGTAAACTCTGATTGAATAAATAAGACAAAACTTCTGGTATTTATAAGTCAATATGTAAAACACTGAGAAACAGAAAGTTGAAAAGGATGAGAAATTATTTATTGTGTAAAAAATAACCAAAAGAAAATTGTAGCTACATTAATATCAAAGTTAGCTTTAAGGCAATAACCATTACTAGAGATGAAGAGGTAAACTCAATTTGAATTTTCAATTTACCAGGAAGATAAAATAGCTCCAAATGTGCATGTATTTAGTCACATGGGCTCAAAATATAGAAAGCAGAAGTTGTCAGAACTAGAAAGAGAAACAGGCAAATCTACAATCAGTGGGGATGACTTCCGCATCCTTTCTTTCAGTAACTGACCAGACAAATAAGTACAGTAAATATGGAGAAGATTGGAATATCGCATTAAGCAAAATTGACCTAATGGTAATATATAGAACACCATACCCCACAACTATGAGATACACAACTTCTCATCCGCGCAGTGGTATTTTTACAAAACTATTTACAGAAATAAAGCAAATAGCAAAGATTTTCAAATGGCAGAAGTCATTCAGAATAGGTCTTTTAATCAGCTAGAAATCAAAACTGTCTTCTACTAAAGAAACCAGTCCCTATATATTTGGAAATAACCCATGGTAACCAAATGATAATGAAAACAAGTGATCTGAAAAGAGTAATAAAAATAGATCAGTGTTAGAGAGTCCAGCTTAAGAAGAAAGAGAGAAGGCACAAATAACAAATATCAGGAATGGAAAAGGAGACATCACTACATATACTATAGACCACAAAAACATAAAAGGATAGAAAACAACTTCTTTCCAACAAATTTGAAATTCTGATGAAATGGACAGATTCCTAGAAAACTGTAAGGAGTGAGAACGCACACAAGAAGAAATAGGAGATCTGAACAGTGTTACTGAAGAGATTGAATTTATGATTAAAAACCTTTCCAAAACAAGCAAAAAACAAAACTAAAAAACTTTAGCTAGAGGGCTTCACTGGTGAATTCTAATGAATACTGCTAGTCTTACGAAAATGCTTCCAGATAGTAGGGAAAGAAGAAACACTCTCCAGTTTACTTTAAGAATCTAGCAAAACCTTAAAGCCAAAGCCTGAGAAGGACATTATAAAAATAATAAAATTTTCTCATTTATGAACTTAGATTTAAAACCCTAAACAACAAACCAAATCTAGCAACGTGTAGCAGCATACTTAGTAGAAAAAATTTTGAATGTTTCCCCTTTGAAACTGGGATGTGACAAGGGTGCCGACTATTATCACTTCTAGTCAACACTGTAGTGGAGATTCCAGCCAGTGAAGGTCTTAACCTTACTAAATGCAATGCAATAAAATAAAAGGTATAATGATTTGGAAGGGGAGGAGATAAAACTGTCCTTATGTGCAGATTATGTCATTATGTATAAAAGAAATCTAAACAAGTCCACAGGTGAATTACAGTTGCATACAAAGGTAAAAAGTTTAAGTCCATACATTCCTATACACCAGCAACAAATCTGAAACTAAAATTTATGCAAAAGTAGCATTTAGGGGCGCCTGGCTGGCTCAGTCGATAGAATGTGCCAGGGTCATGAGTTCAAGCCCCACGCTGAGTATGGAGCCTACTTAAAATAAAAATTGGAAAAAAAAATTAATTAGCATAAAATAGAACATAAATAGAACATAAAATATCAAATATCCAGGAATAAATGTACAAATGATACGTGAGGCCTCTACATAGAAAACTACGAATAGAGGCAAACTGAGAAGTGCTACACAGATATACTATGGTAATGTGTCAGAAAGCCCAATTTTGTAATATTCTCTCCAAACTGATCTATAGATTAAATGGAATAACAGTTGAAATCTCAACAGGTTTCTTGGGGGAGCCTGACAAGCTAATCCCGAAGTGCTCGTGGTCTATACATACAAAGCAGTATTATTCAGCCTTAAAAAAGAAGGCAACCCTGCCATACGTGACAACATGGATGAACGTGGAGGATGTGATGCTGAGTGAAATAAGCCAGGCACAAACACTGTATGATTCCACTTATACGAGCTATCTAAAATAGACACACTTACGGAAGCAGAGAGCAGAATGTCGGTTGCCAAAGGGTGGGGGTAGGGAAAAATGGGGAGTTGCTGTTCAATGAAGATATAGTTACAGTTACACAAGATGAGTAAGTTCTAGAGATCTGCTGTATAATGTAGTGCCTATAATTAACAATAGTGTATTGTACACCTAGACATTTGTTATAGACATCATGTTAAATGTTCTTACAATAAAATAAAATAAAATAAAAATAAAAATTAACACAGTAGAATGCCCTGTACTACTGAGTATCAAAATTTATCATAAAGCTACATTATTTAAGACAATGTGACAAAAAACAATGTAAAATACACTAACAGAATAGAAAGCCCACAAATTCACCTAGGCGTAACAGGCATGCAATTTACGACCAGCGTGGAACTACAAAACAGTGGGGAAAAGATCATCTTTTTAATGAATCGTGTTAAGACACTGGTTATCCATCCAGAAATAAATGAAAATTAACCACTACCTCAAAACATACCAAAAGTCAATGCTGAATTTAAATATAAAAAGCAAAATGAGAAATCCATACGTTAACATAGGGGATTATATTTATGATCTCAGGATAGGGAAAGGCTCCTGAAGAGGACAGAAAGGCATTAGTCACCGAGGAAAAGCTTGGTGAATCTGAAAACATTAAAATTAAGCATTTCTGAGCTTCAGCAGAATCTTGTAGGTTGGTGAAAAGGCCAACAGCCGGGTGGGAGAGAGGTCTACAACATATCTGCACAAATCAGCTCAGACCCAAAACACGTAAAGAACACTTATGAATCAAGTAAGAAAAGGACAACACAATATAAAAAGAGCCAAACACCTGAACCAGCAACTTCACAGAATAGCCAATCAGTATATGAAATGTTGTCCAACTTTATTAGTAGTCAGGGAAATGGAAATGACAACCACGAGGTATCCCTCCACAACAGACAGGCTAAAACAATGGTGTGGCGAGGACACAGAGGAGTGGGAACTTGCATGAGCCCTCTGGTGGTAAAGTCATGTGCCTTTTAAAAATGTTAAAAACACACATACCTTACGACCTGCCAATATATGCCCATCAGAAATACGTGCAATGTTTATCAAAAGACATATGAAAGAATGTTCATAGCAGCATTATTCCCCAAGGGCCCCAAACAGCAGAACAGATAATTTGTGGTGGGTTCATACAATACAGCAACGATAACTGTACCCACTCTACAGCAATGAAAACTAATTATGACTACAGTTACAAACATGACTTCAAGCGAAAGCTGTTGAACCTAAAAGGGTTCTTGGCTGTATTAACACCATTTATGTAAATTTCAAAGACAGCAACTGCAACAAAAAAACCCGAAACCAAAAACCAAAGACCAGATAAAACTAAACCGTAGTATTTCAAATGCATGAATAAGTGGTAAAACTGTAAATCAAGCAAGAAAGTGATCAACGTAAAAGTCAAAATTGTGGTTAACTCTAGGGGTGGGGAGAGAGGGTACCGTGATTGGGAAGGGCATCATGAGGGTATCTGGGGGTACTGGTAACGTTTTATTTCTTGACCTGCAATGTGGTTACATGGGTTGTACATTTTTGTTTTCATACTTTCCTAACGTGTGTTGGATTTCAAAAGATAAAAAGCTTAATGAAAGATTTACATGATACAAGGACAGGATATATATATACACAAATTATAGCATGGTGATAAAAATAAATATGTAGAACTCTCTCTGAAGATTCTTAAGGGAATTAACTCCAGGAGTTCAAAAAAAGATGACAACACTATTTTCTACAATGGGTTTTTAGATTTAAAACATTTTACATGCAGATTTTTCAGATTAAAAAAAAAAAGTAAAAACGTTTTCTACAAATCTTCGCGTCTACGGTTGGCTATGTAAGTGATTACGGATAATTAACGCATACCTGGGAACCGAATTAAGTCTCTGCACTAGTATTCAGAGGGATAAAATCTCGTATTTTCAAATCGAACTCTAAACCACAGAGGAGAAAGCCAAAAGGAATATACATCTTATATTCCTAAATCATGGGTACACAAAACACATAGTTTGGTATGTTTTCATGACAGTTGGAGGAGAAAACATAATTTTAGTAAGTTTCAATTAGGATATATCATCACTTATGAAAATAGTGTCAAAAACATGCTCAGGCACATTTGGTGCATTTGCTACATTAGGCTATTATACTAGCAGCATCTGTTAGGATATTGTGAAATACATTTTTCATAATATAGTATTTTTCACATTAACCTACTGTCAGATAATAACACGTGAATCCAATACTTTCTTATTAACACAGAGGTCATTATTGCCAATTTTGAGCAATTGTACCAAGAAAGTCCTGGGAAAGGACTTTCCTGCTTCTAAGGAAAACAGCCAACTTCTGTCCTCACTTTACTGCTGCAAAAAACGTCCTTGTCTCCAAGCCCAACAAAAAAGCAAGAGTGATAAGATCCTTGGTGATCACATTCTATTTCAGGAAGCCCTGCTGAAATATAGTAGCGTTTAAGAGAAAAACAAAACACAAAAAACACAGAACACAAAAACACTATTGTCTAAAGGAATTCATTCTGAATTTATGTGGCCCCTTAGAAGAAGTGCCCATCTCATGGCCTTCCCACCGCCGTCGGTGTAACACCCCTCCGAGACTGGCATGGGTGTGGCAGTCCAAGGAGATCTCGGAGCACAACAGAAACAGTGTGCAATAACGATATAAATAGACTAACTGCCGGAAAGGCAAATTAAATACAGATCCTATATACCCCAGTGGCATCTTCCCTCTGACTGTTCCTCAGGGCATGCTGCTCCAATTGGTGTATACTCAGGAATCTCTCCTCTCTCTGCAGACCCCATCATTAATTTATAACTGGGGCTTGCCTAGGTTGCGGTAACTGCAGGTGATTAATCCAAAGTCAAACAAATCCCAATCATAATTAGGTCTACTTAAAGGAATAGTCCCACAGGCTCCCCAAAGTAAAAGTGTATCTTCTTTCCATCTAACATAGTTTTTTTTTTTTTATTTCTTTTTAATACTTCCTCTCCTCCCCTCTGAGTCCTCTGCCCTGGGGCGGAGGATTATAAGCAATTCTGTGAAAGTAGAAAGAAGTCTAGTGAATTTTTCAGAGAAATTAATAAACCCTATAGAATGTTTACGATAAGAATCAGTGGTTATGACACCCGCTACATGTCCTTAATGGTGCTAATAGGTTAAAATTAGGTGGGAGCTTGCAAATATAGAGGGAAAAACCCATACGATTAAAAATACAATATAATTTCTATTAAGGAAATGTACTGGGCTTTTTATTAATACTAAATTGATTCTACCTTACTTGCAACCACTTATAATCAGTATTTTTAAGGTAAAACCGCTAAGCTGTGCAATGACAATTACTATAAATTTGAATAGTTTGTTGAATTTATTTTCACTGTGGCTGGAAGATACTCTCTGGTGTTTAATGTCATTTACACATGAAACGCTTCCATTACACTTTCCTGGAAATGGGGTGATGAGGACGGGGAGGGTGTTGCAGTGTGACAAGAGGGGTCACCTGTTGAGGTGCTGGAGTGAGCACAATGGTGTCACCTCCCACAGCACTTCCCCTCCTCAGAGCCCCTTCCCAGCCCCAAGACGCTCCGCTTCGATCAGGCTAGGGAAGGAGGAGAGAACCAGAGGCAATTTCAGGGAAGAGAAGGCAAGAACGGCATCACTACTCCAAAACTTGCCCACCCCCTCCCCAAACCAGTGCAAAGGAGAAGCACTGAGTAGGGGTAGAGATACCGGGTGACCCCAAAGGATAACTTTCGAGTGAGCTGGGGATGGGTGGAGAGCTTAAATTTCAGAGTAGTATTGGAATCAGGATCCTTCAGTTGCCAGGGCCGGAATATTCAACTTGAACTGGCTTAAGCAGCTCAAGGGAATATACTGGCTTCCGTAACCCAACAGTCAGCAAGGAGGTAGCCTCAGGTACTCGTACTGAGGCGCACCTTAACCCAGGTCACCAGGAAAGACTTCTCCTTGTCCATTTTGTGGGTGTGTTTCCCAAATTTGGCTTTATTCTCAGGTAGACTCTTCCTTCCCAGTTGCCAGATCATTCCCAGCAGTTCTGAGTGTGATAGGAAAGAGGGAGACCGCATCCTGACTGCTTCAAGCAAAACTCCAGAACTTACGAGTTAGGGCCCATGAGATTTCATTCGGGGGCTTAGGGATAAAGTCACTTCATCAGAAGCACAGGGGTAGGTTGGTCTCCCAAGCAAAATCTGGAAACTGTGGCCACAAGGAGAAGGTACGTATGCTAGGTCGTTTGTCCCTCTATGAGGACTATCGGCCACGTTACCGAGGAGCTGCTCGGGCTGCTGCTGTTGGGCTGTGACTTCTTCCCTGTGCTCTTCGCTGGCTTGGGTCTGCAGTCACCAGCCTTGCAAGAGCCACGGAGGAGGAAAGGATGGCTCGGGGGAAGGGACCGTTAATCTACTGCAGCACAGCTCTGATGTTCACGTTAGGTCATGGAGAGTGAAAGAAAAAGCAGTAAATTCTCGCTTTCACTTTCACAAAGTTCTTTTCCTATTAACACTGAAAACTTCATGCATTGATAAGGTTTAAGATATAAGAAAAATTAATTGTAAAACAAATAGAAACAAAATATTTTATATTATCAAAACTTGACTACACTATCACGTAGAAATGGTCATGCAAAATTCCTGCTTCGATTGAGATGTATAAATAGGTATATATTTATATGCACACAAATGCATGTTATTTTTCTTGCTGTGTTCGAGGTAGATATTTGACATTCCTGTATATATGCTTGTAAGATTGGTTTATAAAGTTCACAGATTTTTCTCATGCTCTCAGATCACTCCTATGCCATAGAAACTGTTTCAGAGGATCCAAAGGAAAAGTACCCAGCTTCTCTTTAAGACTTCTATAATTTTGACACCGACTAGACAAGAAGAACATAAGAAAATTATAAGCCAATCTCACTTATAAACATATATGCAGAAATCCCAAATTAGACATTGTTAAGTTGAATTCAGCAAAAAAATACACACTTATGCACATATACATATGTGATCATATACATATGTACATACACATGTATGTTTTTCATCAAATAGGCATTATTCTGGGAGACTTATGTGTTCACTCAAGTTGGGTAAAACTGCCTCTGAAATCCAACCATCTTTTTTTGTCTTTTTATGGAGACTCTTTCTGACCACTGATTGAATTTCTCAATGGTAGTAAGTCTTTTCATGTTTTCTTTTTTTTTTTTTTTTTTTTTTTTAAAGATTTTATTTATTTATTTGACAGAGATAGAGACAGCCAGCGAGAGAGGGAACACAAGCAGGGGGAGTGGGAGAGGAAGAAGCAGGCTCATAGCGGAGGAGCCTGATGTGGGGCTCGATCCCGTAACGCCGGGATAACGCCCTGAGCCGAAGGCAGACGCCATGTTTTCTATTCCCTAAATCACTTTTTAGAAATTTGTATTTTCCAACAAAATTGCTCATTTCAAAAAGTTTTCAAGTTTTTTTTTTTTTTTTAGAGTTATTCTCCTTATGATTTTAAAATTTACACCGAGGAGCCTCTGGGTGGCTCAGTCAGTTAAGCGCCCAACTCTTGATTTCAGCTCAGGTCATGAGCCCAGCGTCATGAGATCGAGCCCCACATAGGGCTCTGGGCTTAGCCCAGAGTCTGCTTGAGATTCTCTCCCTCCCCCTCTGCTGCTCCCCACTGCTTGCATGTGTGCTTTCTCTCTCTCAAATAAATAAAATCTTAAAAAAAGTAAAAATAAAATTTCCACTGAATTAGTCATTATGTCCTGCTTTTCATTTAACATATTGTTTCTTTTTCTCTCCTGATAAACATTTCCAGGGGTTTACCTATTATATCAGTAATTTCAAAAAAAAAAAACTTTTGTTTTCGTTAAGCCTCTTTATTATTTTTCCCAAAATAATTTGTTTTTCATTTCAAACTTCTTTAGGTGGAAGAGTTTAAACTCTTTCTTATCTTCTTAGAAATACTTCTAAGGCTATACATTTCTCTCTACTACTGTTAGAGCTGCACCAGACAAATGTAATAGTGTTTTCATTTGTTTGATTCTAACTATTTCTAATTTCCATTAAGTTTTTTCCTCTGACCCAGAGTTGATTTAGAAAGTTTTTTGTTGGGGCGCCTGGGTGGCTCAGTCGTTAAGCGTCTGCCTTTGGCTCAGGTCATGATCCCAGGGTCCTGGGATTGAGCCCCGCGTTGGGCTCCCTGCTCAGTGGGAAGCCTGCTTCTTCCTCTCCCACTCCCCCTGCTTGTGTTCCCTCTCTCGCTGTCTCTCTGTCAAATAAATAAAATCTTAAAAAAAAAAAGTTTTTTGTTTTTCATCTGAGTATCCAAATAGATTGAGGGGATGGGGGTGGTAGGAGATTGCCTCTTTTGCCTCACCTTCTAATATGCTACTCTTTAATCATGGAGTTCTAGCTGAATAGACCTCCTCTCTACTCCTTCTAACAACACACACACTCTGAGCTCTCAGGATTGGCTGTTCCATCTGACTGCAACGTTCCTTCCCTAGATATGCACATGGTTAACTACTCCTTTCTTCCAAGCCCTTTGCTCACATGTTACACTCCCGATGAGCTTTATCCTGCCTCTTATTTAAAATTACACCTCCTTGAAACCGAAAGTGACAGTATAAAGGCAGGAAACACAAAAGCAGTAAAAATGACTATTTCTGTAAAAATAAGTTAAGGGACTCACACACAAAAAAACATAGAAAATATAACATACACCTAAACCATGGGGGGAAGAGAGAAACGAATGGGTTCAAGGTTGGATGACCGTCAACTTCATGTAGACGGCTATTTGCGGAAGAGGTTATATACAAACCTAAAGGTAACCGTTTATCAAAAATAATTAATAAATATGCAAAGAATAAAGAAAAAGGAATCCAAGTATATCACTAAAGAAAATCAGCAAAACATGAAACATAAGAAAGCATCAGGGAAAATCTCCAGAAATGACAAACAAATAATAAAATTTCAATAAATACATATATCAATAATTACTCTGAATGTAAATGGACTAAATGCTCCAATCAAAAGACACAAGGTATCAGAATAGATAAAAAACCAAGATCCATCTATATGCTGCCTACAAGAGGCTCATTTTAGACCTAAAGACCCCTGCAGATTGAAAGTGAGGGGGTGGAGAAACATCTATCATGCAAATGGATGTCAAAAGAAAGCCAGAGTAGCAATATTCCTATTGGACAAATAAACTTTAAAACAAAGACTGTAACAAGAGACAAAGACACTATTTTATAAAGGAGACAATCCAACAAGAAAATATGACAATTGTAAATATTTATGTACCCAATGCATAGGAGCACCCACTACAAAACAATTAATAACAAAGATAAAAGAACTAATTGATAATAATACAATAACAGTAGGGAACTTTAATACCCCACTTACATCAATGGACAGATCAAACAGAAAATTAACAAGGAAACAATGGACACACTGGATAGAATGAACTTAAAAAGATACATTCAGAACATTCCATCTTAAAACAGCAGAATACACATTCTTTTTAAGTGCACATGGAACGTTCTCCAGATTACATCACATATTAGGTCACAAAACAGGCCTCCACAAATACAAAAAGTCTGAAGTCACACCATGCACCTTTTCTGACCACAACACTATGAAACTAGAAGTCAACCACAAGAAATAATCTGGAAAGACCATAAACACATGGAGGTTAAACAACATGCTACTAAGCAATGAATGGGTCAACCAGGAAATCAGAGAAGAAATTTAAAAAGTACATGGGAACAAGTGAAAATGAAAACACAATGGTCCAAAACTTTTGGGATGCAGCAAAAGTCGTCCTAAGAGGGAAGTAGATAGCAATACAGGCCTACATCAAGAAGCAAGAAAAATCTCAAACAACCCAACCTTATACCTTAAAGGAGCTAGAAAAAGAACAACAAACAAAGCCTAAAGCCAGCTGAAGGAAGGAAATAATAAAGATTAGAGCAGAAATAGATGATATAGAAACTAAAGGAAACAATAGAACAGACCTTTGAAACCAGGAGCTGGTTCTTTGAAAAAATGAATAAAATTGATAAACCTCTAGTCAGACTTATCAAGAAGAAAAGAGAAAGGACCCAAATAAATAAAATAAAAAACAACAGAGGAGAAATAATAACCAACATCACAGAAGTACAATTATGAGAATATTATGAAAAACTATATGCCAACAAATTGGACAACCTAGAAGAAATGGATAAATTCCTAGAAACATATAAACTACCAAAGCTGAAACAGGAAGAAATAGAAAACTTGAAGAGACTGACAACCAGCAAAGGAATGAATAAGTAATTTAAAAACTCCCAACAAACAAAAGTCCAGGACAAGATGACTTCACAGGCAAATTCTTCCAAACATTTAAAGAAGAGTTAATACCTATTCTTCTCAAACACTCCCAAAAAACCAAAACCAAAACCAAAACCAAAAAAACAGAAAAGGAAGGAAAACTTCCAAATTCATTCTATGAGGCCAGCATTACCCTGATACCAAAAGCAGATAAAGACACTACTAAAAAAGAGAACTACAGGCCAATATCCTTGATGAACATAGAAGCAAAAATTCTCAAGAAAATATTAGCAAACTGAATCCAACAATACATTAAAAAATTTATTCACCACGATCAAGTGGATTTATTCTTGGGTTGCAAGAGTGGTTCAATATTTGCAAATCAATCAACATGATACATCACATGAAAAAAAGGATAAGAACCATATGATGATTTCAATATACAAAGAAAAAGCATTTGACAAAGAACAGCATCCGTTCATGATAAAACCCCTCAACAGAGGAGCTTTACAGGGACCATACCTCAACATAATAAAGGCCATCTATGAAAAACCCACAGCTAATATCACCCTAAATGGGAAAAAATTGAGAGCTTTTCCTCTATGGTCAGAAACAGGATAGGATGGCCATTCTCACTTTTTTATTCAAGATAGTACTGGAAGCCCTACCCACAGCAATTAGACAATGAAAAGAAATAATAGGCATCCAAATCAGTAAGGAAGAAATAAAACTTTCACTACTTGCAGATGACTTGATACCATACCTAGAAAACCTGAAAGACTCCACCAAAAAACTGTTAGAACTGATAAATGAATTCAGTAAAGTTGCAGGCTACAAAATCAATGTACAGAAATCTGTTGCATTTCTATACACCAATAATGAAGCAGCAGAAAGAGAAATTAAGGAATCAATCCCATTTATGATTGCACCAAAACCAGTAAGATACCTAGGAATAAACCCAACCAAAGGTGCATTCTATACTTTGAAAACTACAAAACACTGATGAAAGAAATTGAAGATGATACAAAGAAATGGAAAAGACATTCCATGCTCATGGATTGGAGGAACAAATGTTGTTAAAATGTCTATACTACCAAAAGCAATGTACATATTTAATGCAATTCCTTCCAAAATACCAACAGCATTTTTCACAGAGCTAGAACAAACAATCCTAAAATTTATATGGACCCATAAAAGGCTTGAAATAGCCAAAGCAACCTTGAAGAAGAAAAAAACCAAAGCTGGAGGCATCACAATTCCAGACTTCAAGTGATATTATAAAGCTGTAGTGATCAAAACAGTATGGTATTGGCACAAAAATAGACACACAAATCAACAGAACAGAATAGAAAACCCAGAAATGGACCCACAATTATATATGGTCAAAAAATCTTTGATGAAACAGAAAAGAATATCCAATGGGAAAAAGAATGTCTCTTCAACAAATGGTGTTGGGAACCTGGACAGCAACATGCAAAAGAATGAAACTGGACCGCTTTCTTACCCCACACACAAAAATAAGTTCAAAATGGATGAAAGACCTAAATGTGAAGCCATCAAAATCCTAGAAGAGAACACAGGCAGCAACTTCTTTCTAGACAGGTCTCCTGAGGCAAGGGAAACAAAATAAAAAATAAAATATTGGGACTACTTTAAAATAAAAGCTTCTGCACAGCTAAGGAAACAATCCACAAAACTAAAAGGCAACCTACGGAATGGGAGAAGATATTTGCAAATGACCTATGTGATAAAGGGTTAGTATCCCAAACATACAAAGAACTTATACAAATCAACATCAAAAATCCCAAATAATTCAATTAAAAGTAGGCAGAAGACATGAACAGGCATTTTCCCAAAGAAGACACACAGATGGCCACCAGACACATGAAAAGATGCTCAGCATCACTCACCATCAGAAAAATGCAAATCAAAACTACAGTGAGATATCACCTCGCACCTGTCAGAATGGCTAAAATCAACACAAGAAACAACAGATGTTGGTGAGGATGTGGAGAAAGGGGAACTCTCTTGCACTGTTGGTGGGAATGCAAACTGGTGCAGCCACTCTGGAAAACAGTATGGAGGTTCCTCAAAAGTTAAATATAGAGCTACCCTATGATCCAGCAATTGCACTATTATGTATTTAACAAATGAATACAAGAATACTAATTCAAACATGCATCCCTATATTTTAACAGCATTATGTACAATAGCCAAATTATGGAAACAGCCCAAGTGTCCAATGATTGATGAATGGATAAAGAAGATGTGTTGTGTGTGTGTGTGTGTGTGTGTGTGTGTGTGATGGAATATTACTCAGCCATAAAAAAGGATGAAACGTCATCATTTGCAGTGACATGGAGAGGGCTAGAGAGTATTATGCTAAGTGAAATAAGTCAGTCACAGAAAGACAAATACCATACGATTTCACTCACGCGTGGAATATAAGATACAAAACAAATGAGTAAAAAGGAAAAAGAGAGAGAGGCATTTCAAGAAACAGACTCTTAACTATAGAGAACAAACTGATGGTTACCAGAAGGGAAATGGGTGGGGGTGGGGTGG